>NC_059376.1:2457897-2710397 GCF_019703515.2 Myxocyprinus asiaticus
GGGAGAAATTGAATTGTATATAGTATGGCAGGACATGCTTGGGGTCAGCTTTTGATAACAGTGATGTCACAGTCACACTCAGAAGCCCTGGATGACAAAACAGAAAAATTCTCCACTCTTCACACACTTGAGTTCATGGATTTCTAGATCAATTTTACCATAGGACAGGAGAGAGTGTGAAGGCATAGCTCGATGGTGGCCAACCCGGAACAAGCTCTCTGAACAGAATTGGCAGTCCGTTTGACATTACATATAAAATGAGGAGACATGGTAATAAATGAATGCTCACTAGAGTTCATTTTCTGCTTTCTGCAGTTCTGCTTTACTGTGCTGCAATTTAACTCTTAATCTAGGCTCCTATTTCAGGCCGTCCCACACAAATACAGTTAAACACACAAGTGATAGTGTCTTCCACACACAGCGGGGAAAAGGAGGTTAAATTTATCACTACCTAATTACAGTGTTCTTCTGCACAGAGGTCAACATTTTCTTTTCTGTCTTTAATGCGTTCTATTTTTCTCTTATCGAGAGGGATGCGAGCTGAGCCCATTTCAGATCAATGTTGGTTTCATGGCAATTAGCACATCAAGACATTTAATTCAAAAGGAGCTTAACTACATATATACAGTTGAAGTCAGAAGTTTATACACACCTTAGCCAAATACATATAAACTCAGTTTTTCACAATTCCTGACATTTAATTATAGAAAACATTCCCTGTCTTAGGTCAGTTAGGATCACTACATTATTTAAAAATGTGAAATGTCAGAATAATAGTAGAGAGAATTATTTATTTCAGTTTTTATTTCTTTCATCACATTCCCAGTGGGTCAGAAGTTTACATACACTTTGTTAGTATTTGGTAACATTACCTTTAAATTGTTTAACTTGGGTCAAACGTTTTGGGTAGCCTTCCACAAGCTTCTCACAATAAGTTGCTGGTTGGCCCATTCCTCCAGACAGAACTGGTGTAACTGAGTCAGGTTTGTAGGCCTCCTTGCTCGTACACGCTTTTTCAGTTCTGCTCACAAATATTCTATCAGGTTGAGGTCATGACTTTGTGATGGCCACTCCAATACCTTGACTTTGTTGTCCTTAAGCCATTTTGACACAACTTTGGAGGTATGCTTGGGGTCATTGTCCATTTGGAAGACCCATTTGGACCGAGCTTTAACTTCCTGGCTGATGTCTTGAGATGTTACTTCAATATATCCACATAATTTTCCTTCCTCATGATGCCATCTATTTTGTGAAGTGCATCAGTCCCTCCTGCAGCAAAGTACCCCACACCATGATTCTACCACCCCCATGCTTCACAGTTGGGATGGTGTTCTTTGGCCTCACCCTTTTTCCTCCAAACATAACGATGGTCACTACGGGCAATTTTTGTGTCATTAGACCAGAGGACATTTCTCCAAACAGTAAGATCTTTGTCCCCATGTGCACATGCAAACTGTAGTCTGGCTTTTTTATGGTGGTTTTGGAGCAGTGGCTTCATCCTTGCTGAGCAGCCTTTCAGGTTATGTCGATATAGGGCTTGTTTTACTGTGGATATAGATACTTGTCTACCTGTTTCCTCCAGCATCTTCACAAGGTCCTTTGCTGTGGTTCTGGGATTGATTTGATCTTTTCACACCAAACTTCGTTCATCTCTAGGAGACAGAATGTGCCTCCTTCCTGAGTGGTATGATGGCTATGGGTCCCATGGTGTTTATACTTGTGTTCTATTGTTTGTACAGATGAACGTGTTACCTTCAGGTGTTTGGAAAATGCTCCCAAGAATAAACTAGACTTGTGGAGGTCCACAATTTTTTGTGGAAAAAAATTGGCTTATTTCTTTTGATTTTCCCATGATGACAAGCAAAGAGGCACTGAGTTTGAAAGTAGGCCTTAAAATACATCCACAGGTACACCTCCAATTCAGTACACCTCCTATCAGAAGCTAATTGGCTAATTGTCTAAAGGCTTGGCATCATTTTCTGGAATTTTCCAAGCTTGGTCAAAAAACATGTGACTGTATAGTGCTGATACTTCACAGAGTTGAGATGACCATTTTTTATAGACAGTGTGTAGATTACAAGAAGAGATGGTCTGAGGTTAGTTAAGTTGATATCATTACCTACTTTGAGTTGTTATGACAACTGCACAAGTTGAGCCTCAAATAAAATTTTTACTCCAAAAAACTTAAATGGTTGTTGTTCTCTTTATGGATCGCTTGTTTTGAAGCCGTCTCGAAGCCGTTTTAGGGGACATATTTAGCTCCTACTCCGGAGGGGTAGGTACTTTTTGGGCATATAGGGACTGTGGAACTGTGGGTGGTGCTGCAGCCTGTGATTGGTCAAAAACCTGCATTGAGAAAGGAGAGGAGCTCCATAGCCACCAATAGTAAACAACTAGCTGCTAGCCTGCTACTGAGAGGAATATGCTAATTTTACTATTCCCTTAACAGAAAAACATATAACAAACAAAGTATCCAAAGAAAATCCCCCGTTTCACATACGTATGTGTGTATGTGTGTGTGTGTGTGACTTCATCGGGAGACACGCTTTGAGTTTTCATTGCATCTGTACTGTGTGACTATAAAGAAAATAAAGTGATTTCTGGATTACTACATCGACTTTTTCCTGGGATGATGGATACAAATAATCTGATGTTTATCGAGAGTGGGTAATTGATCTTTATTGTACACTAAAAATAGTTTACATGAGGGATGTATTGTGTGCCTGTTACTGCATGGTTAACTTGCATCAAGACTCTTAAGTCAATGAGTGAGTATTTCAGTACAGTAATTTATGTTGAGTCATAAAAGCCTTTACTGTAAATGATTGTGTTGATAAATAGGTTTAGTGCATTTTCAACATGTTGTCTGCATAGTTCAGCGTGTGCTGTGCAGTTAAACAGCGCTTTTGCCGCCTCGTTTCATCTCTCCGGCTGCAGCACGGAGCACCGCACATACGGCTTACGAGCCCAGTTAAAACTGTAACCTGAAGACACAAGCTGCGTCCGAAAACTGGAAAATGCTTCCATTTGGAGACTGTATAAGGATGGTTGAAGGCAGGATGAAACAAGGTGATTTTGAAACTGTTTAGAGAGTTCCATTCATCCAAAAACACTTTTGTTTAAACCGTTAACTGATAAGGCAGCTGCCTATGTTTTCTGATGCTGCGAAGTTTGTAAAAAACAGCCCTAAACAAAAAAAAAAAGTGTAGCTCTGATCCTTACGTCCTCCATCGGTATTGTTGATTTTGTTGTTGTTGTTATTGTTGCTATTGAAACGCACATGCAAATTACATCAGAATAATAATGGTCGATACTAGATGACATCACTACGGTGGTTACTTTTGTGAGTGCGAATGCAACAGGGAAAAGTCTCTTCGGGTGTTCCGTTCCTTGTAAGAGTTCTCATCTAGAAAGTTACAAAGAGAAAAGTATCAGGACTGTAGGTGGAAAAGGGCCTAGTAATGAAAATTAGATTCAGTTGCATTACAATAATGACAATTTGAGGGTAAAATGTGTTTAATAGTTGTGAAAATAATTTCAAAATAAAAAAAGTAAAATATAATATCTGTTGTGTGATGAAATGCAACCTGAACATGTTTTGGTGAGATTCACGTTGCTTACAAATTTTGCAGAGAAATGCCACCAATAAAAGCATTGCCACCAATGACAGACAGCGAGGAGCTTTAGAGAGAATAGATTTGTGACACAAAGAAAGATTGACAGTGAGCAATGTTTGAGGGAGGTTAGATTGCTCTCGCTCACTGTGTAGGAACTGTGAAATGTGTTGTGGGTACGCTGGGCTTTCTTGCTTACAGCTCGCAGCTGAGCGAGGTTTCCACGGAAACTTGTTACTGTGGCAAGCTCCATGGCGACCAGAGCACGAGCGCTGTTCACTGGAAAGAGAGGCACAGGCAGCATCCTGCTGTTCGTTTGAATGATTCATGTTTTCACGGTCAGAGAGAGCACTCCAAATCCCACAAACAACTCGCTGTGTGTACAGTGCTGAAAAGCTCTAGGGCTTGATGCTTTAATGGCACTGCCAACATGATGCCTTAAAATACCACGAGTGCTCAGTGTTACAATAAAATTACCCGATGTGACATTAAAGTAACATTCTGTTTTAACGCATCCCTGTTTTGAAGGTAGTTGATAGTACCAGGGGCCTAGGAATGCAAAATGTTACACCTAGGATTTAACCAACAATAATTGAAACAACACCATGTTTGAAATGAATGAAAATGAGCTGTAAGGGTACAGTAAATAATCTGTTTAAATTGTTTTACTGTCTTAGGGATGCTTCACACAGGACTTTTGTTAAAAACGGCTTGAAAAAGTGCATCAGAATTGAACAGATGGCATGTTCATTGGTGTATTAAAGGGGTCATTAAATGCTCTTTTTTTTATATTGTTTTATTATCTTACCTTAGGTCCACTGATAATGTCAGTAAAGTTTTTTTTTTTTTTTTTTGCATTAAAACAGTCATAATTTAGTAATGTATAATAATTTCCCACCCTGCCTCAGGCCCTCTTTCTTAACACTCGGTTTTGGCTCAGCTCCTCCTTTAAACATCAACATAAATGCCCACTGTTCTGATTGGCTAACATCGTGCAGCCCCTCAAATTCAGCCATATTTTAAACTCAATCGGAAGAGAATGAACAAGACCACAACATTTATAAAACTAAATTTCAGGGTTAACAGATAATGCGCATCCAACACATTGCATTCAAATATATAAAACTGTTAATCTCAAGCACAACTGTTAACACTCACACCCTGTCTACACTGGATGTGAGAGTCAAGTCAAAAGCAATAAAACCCATTATAATCAATAATGCTGTCTACCATGGAAGCGTCCATTGCGGCAAGGCACACAGACGGTAAACAGATGTCCCGTTCCATTTTGCGCTGCACTCACTGATGCTACTACTGCCAACAACACAAATAAATGATTTAGAAAGTTTGTGTTGCGGGTGCCTGTGTAGCTCAGCAAGTAAAGACGCTGACTACCACACCTGGAGTCGCAAGTTCGAATCCAGGGTGTGCTTAGTGACTCCAGTCAGGCTTCCTAAGCAACCAATTGGCCCAGTTGCTAGGGTGGGTAGAGTCATGTTGAGTTAACCTCCTCACTCTAATGTGGTACTCACTCTCAGTGGGGCACATGGTGAGTTGTGCGTGGATGCCGCAGAGAATAGCGTGAGCCTCCACATGCGCTACGTCTCCGCAGTAATGCACTCAACAAGCCACGTGATAAGATGCATGGATTGACAGTCTCAGACGTGGAGGCAACTGAGATTGGTCCTCCACCACCCAGATTGAGGCGAGTCACTACGCCACCACGAAGATTTAGAGCGCATTAGGAATTGGGCATTCCAAACTGGGGAGATTTATTTTTATTTAAAAAAATTAATTAAAAAAATAAAAGAAAGTTTGTGTTGATGTGCCCGGTGTAGACAGCCTCAAGCTGTTGCATCGTGTCAACAGATGTGTAAGAAGTGTGTCAGCACCATAAAATATCAAACAGTCGTGACATTTGAAATATTCATGAATGGAACTGTTTACTTATGGTTTTGATCTGGTCCAAGAGTTTTTAACTGCCCCATCCTTCAATAACAATTCCTTGGCAAAGCTTGAATCGTTTTATGACTGGTTAACAACCAATCACGCTGATACAAGCCGACAAAACATGCAATCCACGCTGAAATACGTTGAAGACACATCCACATGACGCACACACATGTTCCAAAGCACAATGAAGACGCACACATCCAGTTTCCAGTATTATCCTGTACTGAAATGCACATCGCTGGAAACGCATCAAAACTGTCAAAGACGTCCATCTAGTGTGTGTTTACATACACCAACAATTAAAAATGGAGCAGATGGGCGGTGTTCAGGAATAGTTAGAATACACTAGGCCACACTGTTTGCCCTGCTTTCTTTCTCTCTCTGAGTACCTACTGGGCCCCAGTGGGCGGGGCCAAGGGTGTGATGATGTAAAGTAGGCGTTGATGTTGTTTCTGTAGAGGCGGTCATGAATTCATGAGTACCCTTTGTGACATCACAATATTAGGAAATAGAGAATGAGGTGTTTTGGCAGCTTGGTTTCAATAAATGCTTTTATTGCATTAGGGATTAAGTTTTGAGTTCTGAAATTCACAGTGTGTTTTTATAGAAGAAAGATCTCTTATTTGTCAAAATATCAAGGAAAATTTTATTTTATTAGTCTAGAGCTGTCAAAATTGTGTTAATGCATGCGTTTAACTAAAAAAGTTTAATAAGTTATTTTTTTAATAGCGATTAACACATTTACTGTTAATAAAGCATAAACCAGCATGAACACTGATGGGACTTTGGCAGAACCTTTGTAATGTGTCATTACATTGACGCACACACCAAAAACAAACACATAACAGCCGTTGTCAGTGATAAAATGATGGAGAAAGGACCTCTTAATGCTATTTGTTGTACAAAACAAGTCCAGATGGGACTTGGCACAATTTATTTACCACAGAAGCACGCCAAGTCTTAACTATCACAAAAACGCTGTCTGCAGCGCTTTTTATGTGGAGTTCAAAGTGCCGCTTGATGCTGGCGTTGACTCACTGACACACATCATGAACACAACTTCAAGATTGTGTAGCAAAGAGGATAGCCACAGTCTGCTGGCCAATTAAAACTGTGTGGAGGATGAGAGTTTAAGAGATTTAATGCCCATTGCAGTAGTTCTCTCAATTAGTCATACACCCATTTAGACTTTGGGAAATGTTTAATGTTAGGCTACTTGAATTGGAGAAATTTTAGTGCATTTCTATCATTACACTGTGAAAGGCTTTATCTGGAAACTGTTAATAAAGCATTATTGTTACACATTGTTTTCTTTTTTTTCCTAAAAAGGAAATGAATGCATTTTGGCAAGACATGGCACAGCAGCCAAAGACATCTGTCTCTCACATGTATATAAACCAACAAGTAAGAAGTAGCGCAGGAGGAACACAAGATTGCTTCCTGATTGTCCACTGGATGCGCTTTCAATGTTTTGTCGACTGAACAATGGACAGACTGTAATTCTTTCTTTCTTTCAAGACAAACATCTGTTTAGTGCAAGATGATGTCAAGATTATTAATGATTTGGTCTGAAGAAAACTGGTCTCAAAAAATGGTCTCCTATTTTGATTTTACTAGGTCTTTTAAATATGGCAGCTAATCTGACTAAGATGCTTATCTGCTGATACCTGTCACAAAGTCAGATGAAAGTTAGTGAGTTATCAGAACATGCATATCCAATGGGTTGTAGCTATCACAATAAACTTAAAGCGCTTTATAACATCTATTAAGTTGATGAAAAGTGTTACTACACAAGAAACTGACATCCTGACCTGAACGACCACACTATATCTGTTTCTAAACACATGCAATAGATTAATTATGAGCGCCATATTACACCATGAAACAAAATGTCTCACGGCATGGGAAGGTGAAAATAAAAAATTGGAAATCTGGAAACACATGAAAGTAAGAAAGCATAAGCAACAAAACAAACCTAAAACACTGATCCACAACAACGATTATTAGCAAGATTTTTGCATTTAATTTTGAAAATGTCAGCAGCGCTTGCCACTATCTGTTGAGCTCTGTTTACATCATTGTCATACAGTTCAGTCTGTTTTCAGTCGTAATCAACTCATTTTTAGGAGGCTGGACTCCGAAACAACTTCTCTCCAGTGTTTTTGAGACAGTGATGGTGCAGAAATGCAAATAAATTTGTAGTATAATAAATATTTTATAAAATGTGAACCAACATCACATTAAGTATGTAATTTTTCTGATGTTAAAATCAAAGAGACAATTATAAGTAAGCCAATTTTAGGTCGATTTCATTGAAGAATGTAAACTGATTATGTATCACTTTAAAAACCTTGTTCCCCTGTGTTTGAGTGACATGTCAACTTCTGGCTCAACAAATGGCGTGAGTTTGGGCCAGGCCTAGTTGTAATTAGCCGTTTAGTGGCAACTAGTTTGTGTGAGCAATGTCAGACTGAGAACGGCAAGTGTGTTCTGGAAACCTCTTTGGAAATAATAATTTTTTATAATCAATTTATATTTACAATCCCGTTTGATGCTACAGAAATTACACAATTTGTATTTAAATTCTTATTTGATCCATGCTTTTTAACACCATATATATATATATATATATATATATATATATATATATATATATATATATATATATATATATTAGTATTGCAAAGGCAATCTGAGTAAACACAAAATACAGTTTTTAAATGATAATGTGATTTATTGAAGCAAAAAATGTATCCAATACCTGTGTGGAACAAGTATTTGACCCCCTAGTTACTAAATCCCCAAATCTATAAAACTGCATTCATAATGGTGTTCAGCTGGACTAGACACACCCAGACCTGATTACTGCCAGCCCTGTTCAAACAAATCAACACCTAAATAGAACTTTTTCAGCAGCATGAAATTGGCTAAAAGGTCTCATCCAGTAGCACACAATGCCAAGGTCGAAAGAAATTCCCGAAATGATGAGAAAAAAGGTGATAGAAATATATCAGTCTGGAAAGGGTTACAAAGCTATTTCAAAGGCTCTGGGACTCCAAAGAACCAAGTGAGAGCCATTATCTCCAAATGGAGAAAACTTGGCACAGTAGTGAACCTTCCCAGAAGTGGCCGACCTTCCAAAATTTCTCAAAAAGCACAGCGACAACTCATCCAGGAAGTCACAAAAAAGCCAAGGACAACATCCAAGGAACTGCAGGCCTCTCTCACATCAATAAAGGTCACTGTTCATGACTCCACTATCAGAAAGACATTAGACAAAAATGCCACCCATGGAAGAGTGGCAAGGCGAAAACCACTGCTAACCCAGAAGAACATTAAGGCTCATCTGAATTTTGCCAAAACACACCTTGATGATCCTCAAACCTTTTGGGAGAATGTTCTGTGGACTGATGAGTTGAAAGTGGAACTGTTTGGAAGACAGGGGTCCCGTTACATCTGGCGTAAATCAAACACAAAATTCGACAAAAGGAACATCATACCTACAGTCAAGCATGGTGGTGGTAGTGTGATGGTGTGGGGATGCTTTGCTGCTTCAGCACAACTTGCAATAATTGAGGGAAACATTAATTCTGCTCTCAACCAGAAAATCCTCTAGGAGAGTGTCCGGTCATCAGTCCGTGAGTTGAAGCTCAAGCTCAACTGGATTATGCAGCAAGACAATGATCCAAAGCATAGGAGTAAGTCCACCTCTGAATGGCTCAATAGAAGCTAAATTAAAATTTTGGAGTGGCCTAGTCAAAGTCCTGACTTGAACCCGATTGAGATGCTGTGATAGGACCTTAAACGGGCAGTTCATGCTCAAAAACCCTCCAATATGGCTGAACTAAAGCAGTTCTGCAAAGAAGAGTGGGCCAAAATTCCACCACAGCGTTGTGAAAGACTGATCTCCAGTTATCGGAAGCGTTTGGTTTCAGATGTTGCATTATTTTTTTTATTTTCTCCCCTTTTCTCCCCAAATTGGAATGCCCAATTCCCAATGCGCTCTAAGTCCTCGTGATGTTGTAGTGACTCGCCTCAAACCGGGTGGCGGAGGACGAATCTCAGTTGCCTCCACATCTGAGACGCATCTTATCACGTGGCTTGTTGAGCACGTTACCGTGAAGACATAGCGCGTGTGGAGGCTTCATGCTATTCTCCACAGCACAACTCACCACGCGCCCCACTGAGAGCGAGATCCACATTATAGCGACCATGAGGAGGTTACCCCATGTGACTCTACCCTCCCTAGCAACCAGGCCAATTTGGTTGCTTTAGGAGACCTGGCTGGAGTCACT
Source organism: Myxocyprinus asiaticus (assembly GCF_019703515.2). Classification (NCBI taxonomy): domain Eukaryota; kingdom Metazoa; phylum Chordata; class Actinopteri; order Cypriniformes; family Catostomidae; genus Myxocyprinus; species Myxocyprinus asiaticus. The sequence goes on from NC_059376.1 coordinate 2,467,760, forward strand.
CAGCACGCCCTGGATTCGAACTCGCGACTCCAGGGGTGGTAGGCAGTGCCTTTACTTGCTGAGCTACCCAGGCCCCACCACAACCATCTATTAAGTTTAAGGGGGCAGTTAGTTTTTCACATGGGTGATGTAGGTGTTGCAAAACTATTTTGATTCAATAAAAAATATATATATTTAACAACTGTGTTTTGTGTTTACTCAGGTTGCCTTTGTTCCACATTGAAGTTTAATGCATGCTATGAAGTCTAATAGACAACATCACCTTGCTTTAATGGTGATAGAAACAAGATCCAGAGCTGCGCACGCAGACCTGAAAATGGTGCACAAAACACAATAATGACAGTAAAAATTAACAACAAATTTTTTCAATCATGAACGTGAAATTTTGAAAGAAAATGAACTTCAGACTATACAAAACAAGAAGTTACCAAACGTAACAACAAAATTAACAATAAAAACGTTGTAAATCAACTTGCAAACAGTGAAACCATAAGGATTAATACACACTGACACATTGTTAAGATAACAAACAACCATAATATGATATGATAAAGCTAGGGCATTCATTTCTGCATGTTTGAATTAAGCATAAACGTGGAATATCTTAATATTTTTATGCTTAAACGAACTTATTCTGTGTCGAAAGTACTTATACTTTTGTGCTATATTTACTTCACTGAAAAATATATTTTTTCAGCGTAGTAGACAAGAATGCATATTCAGATGCAGCGATAAGATTCATTTCCACAAAGTGAACTGAAGCATAGGTAGAAGATGGGTCATTCATACCATGCAGTACATTTTTTATGTCCCCATCATATTTGTCTTAGTTGTCTCGATGCACAATAGTCACAATCACAATTTTTAAAGTTGGAAATCATATTATTTTTCTTTTATCACAGAAAACTTAAGTGAATGTAGGGGTGAATTTCAAATAATTTCACTTTAGTTTGATTGGATGTTGCCATTTCTCAATTCCATATAATTAAAATAAAAAAATAAAAAGTCAATTTCTTAAAGGAATAGTTCACCCCAAAAAGAAATTATCTCATCATTTACTCCCAGATCCTAGATGTGTATGACTTTCTTTCATCTGCTGAACACAAATGAAGATTTTTAGAAGAATATTTCAGCTCAGTAGGTCCATACAATGTAAGTGAATGGTGACCAGAACTTTGAAGCTCCAAAAAGCACAAAAAAGACAGCATAAACATAATCCATACAACTCCAGGGGTTTAATCCATGTCTTCAGAAGTGATATGATAGGTAAGGATGAGAAACAGATCAATATTTAAGTAATTTTTTTACTATAAATCTCCACCTTTGTCCAGCCCCACCAGCAGGTGTCTGAAAGTGCAAGTGAAAGTGTAGATTCATAGTAAAAAAGGACTTAAATATTGATCTGTTTCTAGGAATATTGTTTTAATAGGTAACCTTTTTTTTAATAATTAAAAAAAAAAAATTATGGTGTTTCAAATTTTACTCCATGTGCACAATATTACTTTCCATCCAGTTAGTCTTTTGTAAAATACCAGCCAGTTCCTTAATGACATCATCCTCCATCATTTTTGGTGGGAAAACAGCAGAACAAACATCAGTATATATTAGCATTGCATTTTTTCTTTGGTTTTAGTTGGTTTGTCTTACTCTAAAACATCCCATCCTGTTTAATAAAATTAGAGAAATTTGCATGATAAAAATAAAATAAAAAACATCAAAACGAACTGTCATGTACAGTAAATTACTGTTAGGTAGATTAGGTAGAATGGCTAACTTTAGCTCTTTATATTCTTCCTGTTATGTTCCAGCCTGTTCTTCTGTATAGTTAATAAACTTTAAGTGACTGAGCTTAGCATAATTCTTACAGTCTGATAGACCCTTTTAATCAAATATATGTACTTCCTTAAATTTCAACAGAGGCTTATTCATTTTGTAAAAGTTACAGAGTTGAAAATGCTCTGCATTACAGGAATGACCCTGATGTCTGCTGCTAATATTAAATGTGCTCTTCTGGAGAAGGACCCTTCATAAACTCATAAAGTAAGCCCAACGAGTATCGTTTTGTCATTAATACATGGTGACGTGTAGCCATCACTGAGGCTTAATTATCAGCTCAAACACAATGGCAGTAATTACAGCTGTATTATGAAGAGCTGTCATGTGTCGAGGGCCCACTCACTGCCACTGACTGACGCCAAGTGTGTGGGCTCACAAATTATTTTCTCATCTTCATCGTCGTCACTGAAGGCCTAGATATAATTTCTTGCTTAAGTCAGAAACGATTGAGAAATGTGATTTGCTTGTGTCTCTGTAGTCTACTTGTCTGAAATGTTTGGATTTAAAACGTCTGTGTATTCACAGTAATTGTGGGTTTCTGTGGGTATTGTATAGTTATTCTATAAGTTTAACACTCAGGCCAGAAACACACTCTTCATAAGTACGCAAACGCAATACTGCTTGAGCAATGCATCACACATGTGGAATATTACTACTTGATAGCTCCATCTTTTTTCCATAAAAGTGATCTGTTGTCTGATGCTCACGAGATGGCAACACCATTTTGAAAAGGAACAAAGGACAACAGCATTTGTTTTGCAGGTGTGCGTTTGTCTCTGGAAATGTTTGCTTAACAGGTGTTGAACAGTCAGTGCATTTTATTTGCTTAAGCGATTGTTTACCATTAACCGTAACTCGCTCTGTGTCGCCATGTTCATATTGTGTCTTGAACCTGAGTTGTGGATATCTGCACGGGTTTCCAAGTTGTAAGTCTGACTTCAAGTGATAGTAGAATAAGAACTTAAGCTAATGCTCTGGTTCCCATTGTATTGCATTACAGTGTGTTCTGACTAGGGCTGTCAGCTGCTTAAAATGTTTATAAATTACATGATTTGCCAATTATTTAATTAAATAATCACAATTAATCGCACACATCAGTACTTCCATATCAGATTTCAATATTTAAAATAACAAAAATAATTATAACTATAATATATAATGAATATAATAATTATATTAATAATAAAAAAACGATCATTTGAATTATTATGAGATAATTCAAAGACATTACATTACTGTATGTGGCAGACATTTAAAGTCATGACTGGACAATACAAAAAGTGGCTTCTGAAGTCAAAATATTGTTTCATCTCTAGCCATAAACGCCATGTTTAGGAACGTAGGACGCTGTGTCAAGTTAAATGTAGTTTGAAACTTAAAAACTTCAAGCTTGAACTGCTCATTCAGAAAATTCCTTATTATGGTGTTGTGATTAATTGCATTAAAGGCGTCATGAAATGGAAAATTATTTTCCTTGATATTTAGACATACAGTATAAGAGGTAACTGTATTATACACACATACATACTGTAAATTTCAGAACTCCAAATTCCTCCCCGTCTAAAAAGAGCATTTATAATACTTTTAAAAGATGCGGTGTCAGAAACGGAGATGCCATTCAGTTTCATTCAGCTGCTCTTCTTGCTGTTCTTGCACCCATCTGCGCTATTTTTAATCGTTGGTGTATGAAAACAAGCACTAGCTGGACGTCTTTGACTGTTTGGATGCGTTTCTGGTGATCTGCGTCATGTTCCCCTGTGCTATGGACTGTGTTTGTGCAGCTAATATCATTATGGACTGCTTGAGAATCAGTCATAATATGATTGAAGCTTTGCAAAGGAACTGTTATTGAAGAATGGGGCAGTTATAAACACTTGGACTTGACAGCAAAACTGTGAGTAAACAGTTTAATTCATGAATATTTCAAATGTAATTGACTGTTGAAAATACTTGGATGCAATATGTTGGATGTGCATTGTGTGTAAACCCTGAAATGTAGTTTTATAATGTGGAGAGTTTGTTCATTCTCTTCCGATTGAGATCCAAATATGGTTGTATTTGAGGGGCTGCACGATGTTAGCCAATCAGAACTGTGGGTGTTTACATTGACATTTAAATGAGACACTGAGGTCAAAACCGAGCATTTCAGACAGTGGGCCATAGGGCCAACAGGGTGGAAAATTATCATTTATTACTAAAATATGGCAGTTTTGGTGCAAAAAACTTTACTGACATTATCAGTGGACCTCGGGGAAGATAATTAAATAATTTAAAAAAATAGTTTTTCATGACTTTTTTGTTTGGTGTGATTTAACATGTTATTTAACCCCATAAAGCCTGACAAATGAAATAATAGTCAGACAATTAGATTTTCTTTCTTTTTTTTTTTTTTTTATGTATTTGATATATCAGGCTTTAAAGGTCATTATCATCAGAACCAGCTATTCATTTTTAAGTAATTTTGCTATTTACACTTCTATTAGCCCATACATGCCACAGTAGAAAGTCTTGCTGTATCTTAAGAGGACACGCTGGGCTTTTCAGAGATATCATATGTTTATGAGTTTGGCCACAACTTTCTCTCCTTGCCCTGGTCTATTGAAATGTATGGCATTACAATTCAGCACATCAAATATGAGATATATATATATATATATATATATATATATATATATATATATATATATATATATATATATAATGATATGCATTTTATGCAAAAAACACTATATTGACATTTAAAAAAGCTGAAATGTATAAAAATAAGAAGAAATAAAAATGTTATAATAAGAAGATAATAGCTTGTATGTAAAACAATGAGATCTTTATAATGACAGAGCAGGCTGTACACATAAAATACATATAAATCTCAATTCCCAGTTTAAATAAATCTTTAAAATTATGTCAGCATTTTCAAAGCTCTGTTTTTTGTTGTGGTGGGCATGAATTGAATGCAATTATTATTGAGAGATATGCCTCAAAAGCCTGTTGTATCATACAGTATACACACATCTCAATGAGAGTTTTCTGTAAAAGAATGAACAAAATTTTAACGGTTCATTAAATACTCATTATGAAACATCAGTAACAATGTAATCATTATTGTAAAAATGATCAGCAAAGATTTCACAGCAAAAAGATGTGCATCACTGTCCAAAGGTGGACAAGAGGCAGTAGACATCTAGTATACTACATACAACAGGTTTTTCAGCAAAGTTTTGATCATGTTGATGATGTAGTGGCTTTAGAAAATCATGTATCAAATATGATATGCACAACTTTATAGGTTTAATTAATCACACTGAATTAATGTTTTAATTTAGCCTTAGTTCTGACACATTTCCAAAATGACAGCTTGTGCTAGAAGTGTAATTTCTTGTGCAGTAAAATGGCATTTACTAAGAACACAAATCTAAAGTAACCGTAGGCTGTACAACGGCAGTATTGTGATGATATAAAGTGCATAAAGAGAAGCGATGGTCAACACCAGCAGAGAGAATGCTCTCATGACGCCTTTTACATAAAGAGCTCTCTCTCTCTCGCGCGCTCTCTTTCTCACACACACCCACACAGAAATAGTCAAATCCACAGGCAGAATGAGAGAGCGAGGGATGAGGCATGACACATAAAAGAGAAAAGTGTTTCTTCTGGCTTTAGCGCTGCGCTTTTTATTTTTCTCTCTGGTTTTCAGGCCCTCGGGTTATTTGTTGATGCAGATATGAAGATGTCATCTAAAGCAGGTCTGTGTGATGTTTCATCTAGATTGCATTGTATCTTAAAAGTGATATTCAGGGCTTCTAACATGTAAACACAGTCTGTACTGTACTGTATGTAGTGTATGAGGAAAGACTGCGGCGTTCATCTACAGGAAATCGTTGTTGCTGTTTGGTTTTGTCGTCTTTGGCCACTGTATTTGGAGTCTTTCTGTTTTTCCCTGCTGACACTAAAGAGCAATTTGAGGTTCATGTGGCAAGCATGTCTGTGATGTCACAGTGACATCATGTGTGTTGTAAGATTGTGTGATGTTTTATAAAAAGCCTCCAGGTTTCAGTTCACAAACCAGAGTCCATCAAAAACACAGATCAGAGGGCAAAATCTGATAGTGATGATAATAATAATGTCTGTGCTACAATGAGCAGGGATTGTCATGTGAGTTTGAACTGACAGTATGATGTTTTAATTCTTATGTAAATGATAATCAGTTTCTTTTTGTTAAATGGTGCACTAAAGCATGTTTTTAAAGACATTTTTTAACACATTCTTCACAGCTACCCAAACCTCAGATATGATTTTTATTTGATCAAATACGGCTTATGAAATATGTATAGAATGAATAATAATAATAATAATTTTGGTATTGTGTTAAACTGTGGAAAGTAATTGTTAAAATAGTCACATGATACACTGTAAAAAAAATAAAATAAAAATAAATAAAAAAATTACAGTTGTTTAATGGGTAAAGGAATTCATACAAAAAATGTAAATACAGGCACAATGTTAGGGACTGAGAGCCTTAGTCTCCATTAGGGCTTGGTGTCAAAACAGATTGTCCGATTCGATTTGTGATTTTAATTTACAAATTCTCCATTTAATTCTGCTTTAGATTTCGATTTGATTCTGATTCATTTGGGTATATTTCAGTTTTAATGTCCATTTTGAAAGAAATTCTCTTTTAGCTAATTCTGTTAAATATACAGGGATCCTTTTAACTAGCTATATTATTATAACATTAATTAAATAAATTATATGTTTTCATTTTTGGCTTTTTAATAATGTACAAATTCATCCATGTTTTCCATCAATAAATATGGTGTCTTGAAATTATATATATATATATATCCCCCACTGTTCATTCACATCTAGACGTTTTCAGCAGGAGATGCCGAAATAAACATGGGGAAACGTGTAGCGCATGTTCACAGAATAACCATTTGGTTGACTACTTTGACAAAATCTAAGCAACTTCATCATGTATTCAACATCAATTTAAAAATAATATGTAAATTCAAATTTATATATGCTACCTGTTGTGCAAACTAGGGCTTCAATTTAACGCATTAATTCAGTGTGATTGATTATATAAAGAACAACATGTTAAACAAATAACACAATTAATCATGCCTTTGGACCATAGTAATGAATATTCCTACCAACGGAGCATTTCAAGCTTGAAGTCAGTCAGCAGGGGGCAGTCAGCACAACTCCAGCTGTACAGACAACAAACCACATTCACTGACAGCAGACACATAAGATGAGGACTCGTTCTTGCGTTCAAACACAGCTTGATGGAGCACAACTCCAAAATGCAGGGGTCTCAAGATGTGTTTTTCTAAGTTTCAAACTAAGTTCAACATGACACAGTGTTTGATGCAACGCAATCAAAGTGAGATGCTCCAAAAGCATCTGTCAGACGCATGTGTACATAGACACCTCTTTAGAAAAGCCCTTATAATAAGTCTACCTTGGACAGATTGACTGTTGGCCAGTAAAACTGTAGGCTTGTAAATAAAAAAAATAAAATAAAAAAATCGCCCTCCTAAGTGACATTTGAATTGCTTAAGCAATGCTTTACTAGTCTGTCACAGTAATGATTTTAATGTTTTAGTATTTTAATTATCTGAATTACTTTATTTAATATGTAAATATTATATTATATTTAAAATTATTTAAATATAATTATTTATAATGATTGGATCATATATTGAATCAATTTTATTTGGGAGCCTTTCCCGGCAAATAATCTATTGATATGCGATTAATCAAGATTAATTTGATTAATTAAATGGCATTTGATGTAAATAATTCAGTAAAAAATTTGAGTCAGTTGACAAACCTAGTCCAAACCCATATGTGAAATTTACAAATTAACTTTTTTAGATTTTAGATTTCTATTTTTCATATTTATACTACCTGTACCCATGCCTCTTTGCATATACATATACACATACCTGTATATAACTACTCTCTGTACATATATTATTCTCGTCACGTCAGTATTAAGCAAGATATTTTACAAATGAGGCTTTTAACGTTTGCATTAAATAATCAACTACATTTACAAGCTTGTTTGAGTGTGATCAAATTGTGTGGTAGCTCAACTGATAGATGGTTGCACTTGTGATGTAAAGGAGCGGGATACGAGTCCTGAAGAGCACGCAAGTCCACACGTGAACTCAAATGTCATAGAAGCAGCACAAAATGATGTGCTTGTGTTTTTCATCTCACATTTGCTTTAATGACACTAACGGTTAGGTTTAGGTTTAAGGTTTAGGGTAGGGAGGTCGGTTTTGTTGATTTAAAACTCAATAGTGCATTAATCTTAAAAACCTCATCTGTTTGGGAGAACATTTAAATCACTTTTAGCACCACACAGTGGACATTTCACCTCAGAACTGCTGTGATATGTGAAATGAACCATGTAATATCATTTTGCAGAAATGTCCCCACAGTTATAAAATTTTCATGAGATCAGGCTGCAAACATCTGTAATTGTGTATGTGTGTTTGCACAGATGGAATTCAGTGCATTCGGCTTCTATGATTTCAGCATCAATTTGCATAATGTAATGATGGTTAGTGGATGGCTAGAGGCTAACTGTAGCCCCATGAGTGTTCTCAAACCGTCTGTGTGTTATAAAACATGCTTACATCTGCACTTCCCACTCTTGTCTGTCTTTCTGTCTGTCTCTCTGCAGTGGGAGTGGTATGAGGTGGTGATATGGCTCTAGATATGGAGAGGACGGTCTCAAAAATCATGTTTGACTTCCAGAGGAACTCCACCTCTGACGACGACTCCGGCTGTGCATTGGAGGAGTATGCATGGGTGCCGCCCGGCCTCAAACCTGAACAGGTATGGCACAGTTAAATCAACTTGAAGTGCCACTCACCACTAATTTTACTTCTGCAGTGCGTAGGATATACTTGTGCAACGGGTATTCCAAGGAAACAAATGTAGAAAAAACGTGATTTTATTCACGAGGAATTGATTATATGGTGAAAAGTGTGACAGGTGGTCAGAGGGGAAAATAAAAGGGCTTGGTGGCATCAACCAAAAAGGAAAGTTGTTTCAGAGGCGGAGTGAGTTAATACATTATGAAGAATTGTGTTTTTAAAAGTAGGGTTAGTTCTGATTTTATGCAGATTTTTTTTTCTAACAGGTGATAAACTACAATATTACTCACATAAGGACAGAAACATTAAAAATGAATTGTGAAAATGAAATGTATAAATTTTTGTTCATTGTATAAAAAATACAGGTTTTCTTTGCTGTATGTGTTAGGCATTACAATAAATGATTTTTGTTTACTAGCACAATAGTCATATCTTTCAAACTGCTTTTCTGTAATTATTTATTTGCTCAATTTTGCCTGTTTATGATATTTTGTTCACTTTTTAGTGTTCACAGTGCAGTTAGGCTTAATCTGGCAAGCTTGTTGATTATACATTTAGCATTCTTTGCTTTAATAATGTTTAACCCTTTGTAACTCACTAACTTTTTTTTTATTATTATTATTATTATTATTATTTTGTTTTGCATAATGACAGTCCACTGAAGCTGAATTGAAATTTGCATGACATATTCACATTACCTTAATATGAAAAAATCCTGATAAGGTAAAATAATAGATAGATTAGCCTATTTAAATTTGTATTTACATCATGGTAGTATTTAATGTGCTGAATTTAATTTATAAATTTGTATAAATGTACGTGTGTGTGTGTATGTGTGTGTATATATATATATATATATATGAACACAACGTCTCGTTCCCTCCATCAGGGAACGGAGGTTACACAAGTAACCATGACATGACATCTGTCACTCACTCGACGTTATGTCGATGTAGTGACACTAGGGGTCCCTATACGAAACACCACAATTGGCTGAACTGTGTTACGTGAACTGGCGGTGTGTGGTGGGCAGACTACTGTGTGCCTCATAGCCAGCACATCAGGTCGACACGTAACCTCCCCCAACATAGTGATGAGTGTCGAACGGCCCTTTTTGGGGACAAGTCGACTACCCAAGAGATAGAGACAGGCTTAACCCAGTCGTGGCCTCTTTTCCCCTTCTCTTTTTTCCACTCCCTAAAAAAGAAGGGGGATTATCTGACTGGGCCACCAGGACTAGTCAGGGGCTGTCCCTCCCAAGGGGAAGACACAGCGGAGACCACACCTCGTCCAAAGAGAGGGGGGGATATTTAAGTGGAAGGATACGTCACATGGTCTTTCCAACCATGTGGAGAGTCTTCAAGGTAGATCCTGCCCAATGGGGGAGGAGTTACTACAAACATGGAGACTGGGGCAGAGGGGCTCTGCCCAAGGAAGACGCAGTTTGCCAACAGGGAAACGAATTAGCGGAAGATATATATCGCATGGGGTTAACCTTACAGGGAACCACCACATGCGGAGCACCTACCCCAGAACAGGACTCTTAGTTAGCACGTGTACTGGGCCAGCAGCAAATCTCTCCGAAAACTCGACTGCCACAGGGCTCGGAGTAAGTCAACCAGGGAACAAACTTGTGAACACTACTGGGAATTAATGGCACACGTCTTCAGCTCAAAAGGTGATGGAAGGCGCTATGTGCAAGCGATACACCCGGCCGGCTATCCCGGGCTTCTCTGCTTGTGTTGCGTGCCACTACCTGGGATGAAACCGGTTCCACCCGGAGGTTGTAGAACCTTGCAAAGGTGTTGCCCAGCCCGCTGCTCTGCAAATGTCTGTTAGAGAGGCACCTCTGGCCAGGGCCCAGTAAGCTGCTACACCCCTGGTAGAATGGGCTCGTAGCCCTACCGGGGGCGGCATGTCCTAGTTATGGCGTCAAGGAGTCAGTGGGCGATCCTCTGCTTGGAGACAGCGCTTCCTTTCCGCTGTGCACCAAAGCAGACAAAGAGCTGCTCAGAGAATCTAAAGCTCTAAATGCGATCCAAATAGATGTGTAAAGCACGCACCAGACACAGCAACGACAGGGCTGGGTCTGCCTCCTCTTGAGGCAGCACTTGCAGGTTCACAACCTGGTCCCAAAAAGGGGCGGAGGGAACCTTGGGCACATAGCCCGGTCGGGGTCTCAGGATCACGTGAGAGTGACCCGGACCGAACTCCAGGCACGTTTCGCTGACAGAGAACATTTGCAGGTCTCCTACCCACTTGATGGAAGTGAGCGCAGTCAGGAGGGCAGTCTTCAAGGAGAGCGCCTTAGCTCAGCTGACTGCAAAGGCTCAAAGCGTGCTCTCTGTAGACCCTGAAGAACTACAGAGAAGTCCCACGAGGTGCGGTCTGGAGGGATTCAGCCTCCTGGCACCTCTTAGGAGCCTGATGATCAGGTCGTGCTTCCCTAAGGACTTACCGTCGACTGCGTCGTGGTGTGCTGCTATGGTGGCAGCGTACACCTTCAAGGTGGAATGGGATAGCCTCCCTTCCCACCTCTCCTGCAGGAAGGAAAGCACTGATCCGACTGTGCATCTCTGGGGGTCTTCACGTTGGGAAGAACACCACTTAGCGAACAGACGTCACTTAAAGGCATACAGGCGCCTCATAGAGGGGGCCCTAGCCTGAGTGATCATATCTACCACAGCAGGTGGTAGGTCCCGTCCAGGGGCCAGACATGGAGATTCCAGAGGTCTGGTCGCGGGTGCCAGAGGGTGCCCCGTCCCTGAGAAATAAGGTTCTTCCTCAGGGGAATTCGCCAGAGGGGAGCTGTCACGAGGACCATGTCTGGGTGGGCTAGTAGGGTGCTACCAGGACGACCTGCTCCTCATCCTCCCTGACCTTGCACAGGGTCTGTGCAAGCAGGCTCACTGGGGGAAACGCATATTTGCGTAGGCCAGGGGCCAGCTGTGTGCCAGTGCGTCTATGCCGAGGGGAGCCTCGGTGAGGGCATACCAGAGCAGGCAGTGGGAGGATTCTTGGGAGGCAAACAGGTCCACCTGTGCCTGTCCGAATCGACTCCAAATCAGCTGGACCACCTGAGGATGGAGTCTCCACTTTCCCCTCAGGGTAACCTGCCGTGACAGCGCGTCCACTGTAGTGTTGAGGTTGCCTGGGATGTGAGTGGCTTGCAGCGACTTGAAGTGCTGCTGACTCCAGAGGAGGAGACGGCGGGCGAGTTGTGACATACAACGAGAGCGCAGACTGCCTTGGCAGTTGACATATGCTACTGTTGCCGTGTTGTCTTTTCGAACTTACACGTGCTTGACATGGATCAATGGCCAGAACCTCCGCAGGGCGAGCAGAATTGCCAACAACTCGAGGCAATTGATGTGCCAATGCAGTCGCGGACCCGTCCAGAGGCCGGTGGCTGCGTGCCTGTTGCAAACAGCGCCCCAGCCCGTTTTGGAGGCATCTGTCGTGACCACGACGTGCCTGGAGACCAGTTGTAGAGGAACACCTGCCCGTAGAAATGAGAGGTTGGTCCAAGGGCTGAAAAGACGGTGACAGACTGGCGTGATGACCACGTGATGTGTCCCGTGGCGCCATGCCCATCTCGGGACTCGAGTCTGGAGCCAGTGCTGATGTGGCCTCATATGCATCAACCCGAGCAGGGTGGCCACTGCCGTGGATGCCATATGCCCCAGGAGCCTCTGAAAAAGTTTCAGTGGAACTGCTGTTTTCTGTTTGAACGCCTTCAAACAGTCCAGCACCGACTTGGCGCACTCGTTCGTAAGGCGTGCTGTCAAGGAGACTGAGTCCAACTCCAAACTGAGAAAAGAGATGCTCTGAACCGGGAGGAGCTTGCTCTTTTCCCAGTTGACCCGAAGCCCTAGTCGGCTGAGGTGTGAGAGCACCGGGTCCCTGTTTGTGCACAACATGTCTCGAGAGTGAGCTAGGATTAGCCAGTCATCGAGGTAGTTGAGAATGCGAATGCCCACCTCCCTTAACAGGGCAAGGGCAGCCTCTGCGACCTTCGTGAAGACGCAAGGAGACAGGGACAGGCTGAAAGGGAGGACTTTGTACTGATACGCCTGACCCTCAAATGCAAGCCGCAGGAAGGGTCTGTGTTGAGGAAGGATCGAGACGTGGAAGTACGCATCCTTCAGGTCTACCGCCGCGAACCAATCTTGATGCCGGACGCTCGCCAGAATGCGTTTTTGCATCAGCATCTTGAACAGGAGTCTGTGTAAAGCCCGGTTCAGTACTCTCAGGTCTAAGATTGGCCGCAACCCACCACCTTTTTTCGGTACGATGAAGTAGGGGCTGTAAAACCCCTTCTTCATCTCGGCTGGAGGGACAGGTTCTATCTTCCGTAGGAGGGTAGCGATCTCCGCGTGCAAGGTCGAAGCGTTTTCGCTCTTGACCAAGGTGAAGTCAAGAGCGAACCTGGGTGGGCGCCTGGCGAACTGAATCACATAGCCGAGTCGGATGGTCCAGATCAGCCATCGTGATGGATTGGAAAGCGTGAGCCACGAGTCCAAGTTCCGCGCAAGGGGGATCAAGGGGACAACGTTGTCGGACGTACCGGCAGGTGGGGCCTCGCGGCGGGGCCGTGCTGAGTCTAGGGACATCGAAGCACTTACCTGGCTCCTTGTGACCACCCCTGGAACAGCCTGGGACGGGGGAGGAAGAGGCCTGTCCTCGTAATCCGTGGAGACTGCCACATCGGGGCGGCTGTGTGCCACAGCTGGGCGCTCGGGGCGGAAAGGCCACCGCTGGAGCACCAATCCTGCGAGGAAAAAACCCGTGGACGGTAGTTGTGGTGATGACCGTGCACACCAGGTATGTAACCCAGGGAGGAAGGAAGCCGCTCTTTTGCTGAACTGTTGGGTACCGCAGCCATTTGGGCATGCGGTGAAATCAAACAAAAAGGCAACAAAAGATTTTCCGCCCGGCCCTCCACCGGGGGATGGAGTGGTCTCTTTACCAGCTCCAAGTGAGTGGGTTCCCTTGTCTCTGGGTCACCCATCTCAGGGGCGCTTTGATGACCTCCATGGGTTCTTAGGCGCCGGCTGTGAGACGGGTGGCGTCTGCTTCCTGCAGTGGGCTCCATGCCGGAGCCGGGCCGAAGGGGCAGGCTGCGGCGGAGCCGGTGCAGTCACCTCAGGGGGATGCCCTTGGCGACGAGCAGACGGGGTGCGGGATCTTGAGCTGCGCCGGGGCAGGATATGCCGGATTGCCTCCGTCTGCTGCTTCACCACCGATAACTGCTGGGCAAAGTCCTCGACGGTGTCGCCGAATAGGCCAGCCTGGGAAATGGGGGCAGTAAGGAACCGTGTCTTGTCGGCCTCGCCCATCTCGACCAGGCTGAGCCAAAGGTGGCGCTCCTGGACCACTAGTGTGGCCATCGTCCGCCCGAGAGACCGCGCCGTGACTTTCGTCGCTTGGAGAGCGAGGTCAGTCGCAGAGCGCAGTTCCTTCATCAAATCTGGGGTGGAACTACCCTCGTGCAGTTCTTTCAACGCCTTGGCCAAATAGACTGATGAGGAACTGAGGGAGATGGAGGAGGCTGCAGCAGCGGGGCAATCACAAGTCTTGGGGAGGCAGAGATCTATGGAGACATGGTGGTGCACATGTAGTAAATGCCAAACAATGCCAACAGAGGCAGAGAGCCTGTGCTGCCACGATTGGACCATAGCAATCCCTCCGTTGGAAAAAATTAGAGAGGCAACCGGTGAGAACACTCCTAGTCCTAGCTGCATTACCGAACACAATGGTTTTCCACCGTTACTGAGCCGCAGCGTTTTAGATGTGTTTTTCAGTTTGCCACGAATAAACTGGAAGTGCCGTCCGTGGCCAGAAGGACCCAATGGCACCCTATCAGTAGAGTAAATATCGTGTTTTGTTTGTTACTATAGCTACTATATAGAAATATATAGGCTATACGTTTTTACACATACCTGAGTTTGCTGGAAAAACAGCACGGGTATAGCCGATAAATTCTGATATCGACCCTTTGTTTCTTTCGATAGTCTGAAATCCTCAGGGGTAAAATGTTCACTGCACACCCTCCAATATTTGAGAGAATTTAGGGGTTTACTGATATCCAGGTTCAACGCGATAAGCCAGAGCTTCAATCGCTCATGATCATGTATAGGCAATCGATGAAAAGTTAATATTTTTCCTGGCATGCATTTTCTTTGGGGTTTCTGAAGGTTGAAGCATCCAGGATACACACGCCAAACGACCATTTTGAACAATACACTTATACAAGTACAAATCTACAGCAAAGACAATTAAATTTTTGTACAGCACCCCTTCTCTTGTAAACAATGACGCACTTCCTGCCTCCTCCTCCACGCGTGACCTTCCCAACGAGCTTACGTCATCCCTCTCATGAGCGCACGTCACAGAGATGTACAGAAGCAAACATTTGTAGTTAAAAAGTATATAAGTTTTGTTTTGTTTCTAAAAATAGTCAGTCGTTTGGGTTCAGAAGAACTTTATTTGTTGAGTGGAGTCGTGTGGATTATTTTGATGGAGTAAAAAAAATGGAGTACATTCACTTGCATTGTTTAGAGAAGGAGGCTTGAAATGAAATCCTAAAAATCTTAAATTCTGTTTTGATGAAGAAAGAAACTCAGATACATCTTGGATGGCCTGAGGGTGAGTAAATTATCAGCAAATTTTCATTTTTGGGTGAACTATGCCTTTAAGTAATTGAATGAATGTGGTAATCTGACAGGTTTTTGAGGGAGCTTTTTAGAAAATTCAATTTTAGACATTGTCTAAGAAAATGATCAATAAAACACAAAGTAGAGCATTATCACCCACAGATTAGAACTGTGATTTGAGGCTTTTTTTTTCTTTGGACCTTGACAGCAGTGGTCAATATGAACTGTTTTATATGTAAAAGAGTATCATTAGGATTCTTGAAGAAAAGATTGTTTTAAGATTCTCTGGGGGAAAAAACAATGAGGGACAACTTGAGGGCAGTAAATAATTTTGTGTATTTTCTTTTTGCTAGCCAGCTGATGTCATGTCATTTTACAGATACATCAGTGATGAAAAGAAGTTAAATTTATATATGTCTTTTCTTTGATACAGCACAAAAAAGAAAGAAAAGATGACTGAAAATGGAATATTGCTAGCAATGCAGACTGTTTTTTTTGTACTGTGTGAACTTTTAAAAAAACTTTTAAAAACAAAAATTATCTAATTTTGGTCAC
Source organism: Myxocyprinus asiaticus (assembly GCF_019703515.2). NCBI lineage: Eukaryota > Metazoa > Chordata > Actinopteri > Cypriniformes > Catostomidae > Myxocyprinus > Myxocyprinus asiaticus. The sequence continues at coordinate 2,483,697 of NC_059376.1, forward strand.
ATTTTAAAAAAACTAACACATTTAAAGCCTTTATTCAGAAAATAATAATTTTATTGCCTTTACTATTGTAAAGGACCAAGCACCATTATATTTGTGACCTTAACACCTGTGACCCGCCCCCCCCCCCCCCCCCCCCCAATCCCAAAATGGTTTGGTCCCCCCCAATGTTCTTTAGCACTTTAAAGTAGATGATTCTCTGTAGAATTCATCTGGCACTTAAGTTTTGTGGTCTCCTCCGATATATCAAGTGAAGGTTTGTGCAGTTGTTCTGTACTGGTTATCCGATCTCTGGAGCACGCTGATGTGCTTTGCTCTGGTACATTTTTTATGGTGGCCCATACATTTTTGCACAGATGAAAAATCCAAATTGAAGATTTGTTGCTATGTTTTATTTATTTAACATTGAATTACATTTTCTTGTTATTTGGCGTGAGATTTATTTGGGTAGGTTGAGTGTGAGACAGAGTTTAAAATGTATGAGAGTTGGAAACCCTGTCTTACTGTAAAGCCCAAAGTATACTTCGATTTTGATGCGAACGCTCAGCGTCTGCGTAATGGAGAACATGAGTCTGTCAAAGTATACTTCATTTGATGGTGCGCGCATACACAGGTGGTTGGCACATACGCACTATGACTGTACGAGACACTGGACTATTTCTCTTCAGGAGTTTAGACCTATAAAGATGTCTTTTGTAGTCCTTCAGATTCGAGTTATACAATTACAGGTATCTCCTGACCTCCTCACACACGCGCTCTTGACATACACATCCACTGTTGTTGATTTTACCTTCACCTCCTGTTGTTTAGCAGCAATTACGTCTTCTTCTAGTGCATCTTCGTGACAACAATGGCTCAAATGTGAGTGTTGCCACCTTGTGTACCCACTAATTAGTGCAAGTAGTTCCAGGTGCATGTGCATTCTGCGCGTTCAAAGACACGCGGTTAAAAAATCAGGCTGCGCGTGTTCAGTGCTCGAGCACTCTGTGATGACGAGATTTGTGTCACGCATCCTGTACGCAGACACTCAGCATTCATGTCTGACCGAATTATACTTTGGGCTTACTGTATGTCTGCCTCAGACAGATTGACGAACTCAGTTGCAGAATGGTTTGCTGTGGGCTGTAAGTCAGTGAAACGCTTATAGTACTGTATCTAATACTATATTCTAATTATATTTTTATAAATGAATATTATGTTTATAATTAGAGCCCAACCGATATGGGATTTTTGAGACTGATGCCGATTTTAGAGGGGGAAAATTCACTGATTACCGATATGGTGGCCGATATAGCTAATTTTTGAGCTGGAATGACCAGCTGGAATTTTCACCGATTTTACACCGATATGACTATGCGAATGTCCTCAGAAGGCTGCTTTCTTAAACAAATATTTTTTTATCAAAGAATATTTGACATTATTATTATACATTGTCAACAAATTCTAGAAATGAACACTGAGAAAATAAAGAATAAATAAAAATACAATAAATAGCTTAAAAAACATCAGTACTGTATGTTCAGTATCAGTCAGTTGCTGACCATTTAAAAAAAGAATAAATAAAATAAAAATCAGTACTGTATGTTTAGTATCAGTCAATTGCTGACCATTAAAATAAAGAATAAATTCAAATAAAATAAATAGCTAAATAAACATCAGGGGCCTGTTGCACCAGCTATACGTATGTTACAAAGCCTAGTTATGGCGTAAATGGGCACTAAGTCAAAATTGATGCACTACTAAATATTTGAGTGTTGCACCATTACATTTATGTAGGATGTAACACTACATATAAACTAAATATTTACGGAAGCCTCCGACCAGGAGCAACTGATGGAATAAAAAAGCAGACTCACTTAATTACATCAATGAGCTCATGTTTTGGTTGTCAGGCTTCAGTCCTTTTGACATATATGATGGTGTTGGCATTTACACTCGTTTACATTTATGAGAGAGAGAAAAAACGTACTTTTAAGAGGCCCTTCAGTATGAAACCGATCTAATGGTGCCGTTTTTAGGGTGCGTCGCCCCGGTGTCAAGTTTCAACACATTCAAAATATATATAGGATATTAAAATGAATAAACGTCTATTTTTCCAGCCTGTTGTATTAGTATTTATCACTCCTCATTTATTTTAGATATATTTCCTATATATTGATATTTACACAGGGCAAATATACTATTTATTAAATCTACTTTTGGTACATATCCTATTTTAATGTCTGGAAAACCAGAATTTTAAATATTACATTTTATAAATGCAACGACTGGAATTGTTCGGTTGAAGGGGGTACCAAACTGTGAATCCTGAACAAAACAGTTTGGTGAATACATGTTTACACGCTGACAAGCAATGAAAGTAACTACGTGGTTAGCTAGTTAGCTATAAGCTCGTTGCCACGGAGAGCAAAAGATGGGCTTTATTTACTTTCCAGCATTACATCTCACCAACTAGGTAACAACATAGCGTGAAATCAACACTCAACAGATACAATCCACCACCGCACTGTTGTCTGCTGAGCTGCAAAAAGATGCTCTGATGTTTACCTTTCAATCTACTATATTACTTACTGCACTGACAAACTATAGCTGGCTAACAGCAAACAGATGTGATAAACATGAGTGACATGATTGTCAGGGACAGGGTTAACGTTATATTAGTTATATAAAATGATGGGGTCATTGTTTATTAACTTTCCAGTATGTATTTCACAAACTAGTTAGCAATTTACCGAGAAGACACCACTGAACACCGCACCGCTTAACTCTGCTCTGTCCACAGAACCACCGTCAGCTCAGCTCTGTAAACAATGGAGTCAGAGCGTGCTCTGCTGGACAAACTACGTTATGACACCAATTCTAAAGCATTGTTTTCTGCATTATATGTTCTGAAATTAAGTTTTCATATCTGCGCATATTGGTAAACATATACACCGATACCGATATATCGGTGAAAGGCTAATATCAACCGATATATTGGTCGGGCACTATTTATAATACAGTATACTGTATTATTTCTTACAATTATTTTTATTAATATGTATTGTGTTGTCTTTATTTGGGGGCCTTTTTCTGCAAATACTGATGTGTGCGATTTATCGATTGACAGCCCTAATAGCACACTGAAAAGCACACTACCCATACTTAAAAAACATCTGTGTAATGTCCCTCTCTGTTGACTTTCATGATTGAACCCTGCCATCTCTATATCGTTAGCAGAACGACACTGTTAGACAGTTGTAAGCAAATGATCTCACTCAGGCAGACAATCATGCAGCCATGGTTGCCTGGATACCACAAGAGCATATTTGCTTAGCCAGAAAACCTTCGAGTTAATGAGCCTCCTTAAAAATCAAGGTATGAAGCACATCGAAATACACTCCTACATACTGTACAGCTACACACACAGGAAATGAATCTAGTGAAATCAGCATGGTGCTTGTCTAATAGAAAGAGTGCTGATCTTTGAGAGGAAATGAGCTCATTCACATTTGACCGTGTGTCCTGTAACACGAATCTGTGAAGTGTGAAATTATGAAAGCTGCAAGTGTGTGTCAGTGCATGTGTCCGTTCATGACTGTTTCCTTTAAACAACAGGTGGGCCATTCTAGAAAATGAGTGCCAGTGGGTGAAAATCATTTCCCCTTGTATTAACAGTTTATTTGCTGCTAACTTGTGGTTAATTTGTGGTAAAGTTGCAGTGCACAAAAGAGTTTGCTGCAAATAGTTGCCAGACGTTTGTAGCGCTTCACTAATACTCAACGTGCTACAGTAACCTTTAACAAATATGTCAAACTTTTCACTGAAGATTATTCATATTGTTTTAATTTTGTTGGAAAAAACAGGTTTAACCAAAGGTTTTATAACTGCTTGCCAAAAGCTTGTTTGCATGTGGAAATTTCTCACTTTAATCTTATATTTTATGTTTGCCAGAAGGTGTCAAACTGAACTGAAAATTGGATTTATGATTTTAATTATTAGTGTAAATTCTCTTTCTAATAAGCACCTTGTAGTTTCATGACCCTGACCACAAGGCTAGTAATGTCAGATTCTATCTATATTGTATTAACTGACAACCCCATCACCGTTTAGTGCTACATGTCCATAATGAATATGCTGAACTCCACCTGTGGTGACTGTGTGTACTTGAGGAGAACTGACTTCACACATCCACTAAAACCTTGAGATTTTGAGAAATGTAAGTGCAGTGTAGTTCTAGCGGGAAGACTAGCAGCTGTTCATTATCGCACCATTAGCTAGGTAACTCCTAGCCAATCACATGTAAGCCATCGCTTTATAAGTCTGCTTACAATCTATCAAACTGCTGTTTCAGTGTGCTAACACGGCAACCTCCGCCACCCCACCGCCACATGTTGAGTCCCGTCCTGCATGGGGTAGGCTCCTCGCCCCTGCCTCCAATCTCCGTCAGGATCTGATGGTTCCGAGTACAACTTCTTCGGACCACTAGACGGGGCTTACGCCAAAGAGAGACCTTACATTCGTGTTTTAGATTCATCATATAAATGTAATCTAAAACTTTACTAACTTTACTGTGAGTCTTCCTGATAGAAATTAAGAAATTTACTTCACATTGCAACCAACTAGTTAAAATAATGATAAAAAGTTAATCTGAGAAAAGCTCTAAAATATCTCACTATCTAATGCAATGGCATTCATACATTTTTCAATTGTGATTTGTGTTCAAAAAGTTTTTGGCGACACTGTATACTAAAATCTTTTACTAGAGCATTCAGTTGATTAACATTTTTAATGGAATTAGTTACATGATGTGCCAGTTAATTAATCGCAATTAACTGCACAACAGTATTTACTGAGAAAGGCCCCCAAATAAAGGTATTTTAGTAGATAATAATTAGACAATACAAAAAGTAGCCTTAAAAAGACAAAATGTTTGTTGTTTCATTTCCATATCATTCACTCAAAATATATTTTAGCCTGTTTTTAAGACACATTTTAATTTCATAACAAAATTCATTTAAAAGAACTTATTTTATTCATTTGATTTTCTTAAAGATTACTCAATTCAATTTGACAAAATATTGTTATGACATTGTAAATGTATAAATCTTAAAATATGCTAAAATATTATTTGAGTGTTAAACATAACCCTATTATTGGCCAACTTGCATCTGAGCTGTTTTTAAATGTTGGTCTAATCACACTTAATTAACGTGTTAAATTGACAGCCCTATTTAATGCATAAATTAGCTTGAGGTGGCAAGATGCAATTTATTACTGAGGATGTCATTTGTTTGGGTTAGCTTATGAAAATCAGAAATTAACTTTATCAACTCTTCAAAATAAAAAAAAATTAAAAAACTCCCATTTCACAGAATGATCCTGTTATCTTTGACAAAATACTTCTCAGAAAAAAGATTTGTGTTTGACAAAAGTGTCAGAGCCAGGATTCGAACGTGTGTCTCTGGTGCAAGAGTCTTTATTTCCACCACTGAGCCACAGAAGGGAGTTGAACCTAATAGTCAGACGCATTCTTAAACGAACTCAGAAGAGTTTATTAACAAAAATAGCAAAAAGGGTACAAAAAGCAATCTCTTACTGACAACCACAAAACAGAAAAATCTTTCATCCAAAAAGGATCCAAAAGGAGGGGAAAAAATAATCTCCAAAGAACTCAGGAAAAAGACACCAAAAAACAGCAAAAATAAACACTCCAAAAGGCATTCAAAGTTTAGTACTTAGAACTAGAGCAGACTTACGGCAGCAACTGGCTAGGAACATCAATAACCAAGCAAAGAAATTGATCAGCTTAAATACACAGCCCAGAACGAGGCACATGTGAAAACAATAACACATGATACAAAGGCGGGAAACTGAAATGAAACACAATGAGGGCCTCTAGTGGCCAAAATATAACATTAAAGCAAAAAACTCTGACAGGACCTCTCCCTCTAGGAACGGCTCCTGACGTTCCCTCCCGGATGACTGGACTTGCGAGCATGAAATTCTTGAATTAGTTTGGGGTCCAAGATGTCCTTGGCAGGAACCCAGGAGCGCTCCTCAGGGCCATAGCCTTCCCAGTCCACAAGATACTGCCGGGACCCACTTACTCGACGGGCATCCAGTATTCTGTGGACTGTGTAAGCTGGCTGGCCACCAATGATACGAGGAGGGGGAGGTTTACCTGTCACAAGAAAAGGAGAAGACAAAACAGGTTTTAACAGTGAGACATGAAAAGTGGGATTTATCTTCAAAGACTTAGGCAAGTATAAACGATAAGTAACTGGGTTTACTTTCCTGGCAATCTTGAAGGGGCCAATGAACCTCTGGGAAAGTTTACGGGATTCCACCTGCAAGAGAATGTTCTTAGTGGAGAGCCAGACTCTTTGGCCGGAGCGCAGAGTGGGGGCAGGTCTGCGTCTGCGATTGGCCTGGTGCTGATACTGCTGAGAGACCTTCAAGAGCTTGAGTCGGGCTTTTTTCCATGTCTGGTGGCAACGTTTAACGAACTGTTGAGCAGAGGGAACTGCAACCTCCACTTCTTGCTCAGGGAATAGTGGAGGGGTGTATCCCAACTGGCACTCGAAAGAGGACATGCCTGTAGCAGAAGAGCGAAGGGTATTGTGAGCGTATTCTGCCCACATGATGAAGGAAGACCAAGAGGATGGGTTGTTAGCTGCCATACACCTCAGTGTAGTCTCAAGATCTTGGTTAAGCCTCTCCGTTTGCCCATTGGACTCCGGGTGGAACCCAGAAGATAGACTAACTGTAGCCCCCAGAGATTGACAAAATGCCCACCAGAATCGGGAGGAAAATTGGGGTCCTTGATCAGAGACGATGTCTTGTGGGATGCCAAAGACTCGGAAGACGTGGTTTATAACCAATTCAGCAGTTTCTTTAGCGGTGGGTAGTTTGGGCAGAGGAATAAACCGGGTGGCCTTGGAGAATCTATCAACTATGACCATGATGGTGGTGTTGCCTTGTGATAGCGGAAGTCCAGTGATAAAATCCATGGAAAGATGAGACCAAGGTCTATGAGGTATGGAGAGAGGATGCAATAGCCCCTGAGGAGAACGGTGAGGGACCTTACTTTGGTTGCACGTGGGACATGCGTTTACAAATGTTGTCACATCCTCCTTGATAGTTGGCCACCAAAATCGTCTTTGGAGGAACTCAAGAGTGTGAGAGGTACCAGGATGACAAGTGAGATGAGAGGAGTATCCCCACTGGAGGATCTGGGAGTGGACAGCTTTAGGGACAAACAGGCAGTGGGTTGGCCCCCCTCCTGGGTCAGGTTCTCGGGCTTGGACTTGTTTTACAGTATTTTCCAGATCCCACCTGATAGGAGCTATTATCTTGGAACTGGGGATAATCGATTCAATAGAATCTTCCTGAGGAGTGTTTACATATACTCGGGACAAAGCATCAGGTTTTAGGTTCTTAGAGCCAGGGCGGTAGGATAAGATGAACTTGAATCGGTTGAAGAATAAGGACCAACGTGCCTGCTGAATGTATTCCAGATTTTTGTGGTCCGTGAATACTTGGAATGGGTGTTTGGCCCCCTCAAGCCAATGCCTCCACTCTTCAAGCGCTAGCTTAACTGCCAGTAACTCTCGATCCCCTACATGATAGTTCATCTCAGTCGGTGTAAGGCGGTGGGAAAGGAATGCACATGGATGCAACTTGTTGTCCTCCCCCCTTTGGGACAGCACAGCTCCAACCCCTACGTCCGAAGCATCGACATCCACGATGAAGGGTTTATCTGGGTTAGGGAGAATGAGAATAGGTGCAGAGGTAAAATGGCTTTTGAGTTTGCTGAAGGCCAACTCTGCTTCATGTCCCCAATTAAAGCTGGTTGTGTTACCCTTGGTGAGGACAGATAAAGGAGCCGACACAGTACTGAAGTTCCGTATGAACTTGCAATAAAAATTGGCGAAGCCAAGGAAACGCTGTACTTCCTTTACCGACGAGGGGGAGGGCCAATCCACAACTGCTTGAATCTTTTGAGGGCCCATTTGTATCTGGCCAGGCTTGATAATGAACCCCAGGAACTGAACTTTGGTCACATGGAACTCACATTTCTCAGGTTTAACATAAAGATGGTTATCAAGAAGACATCTGAGTACCTTACTGACGTGTTTTACATGCTCTTGGAGGGAACTCGAGAAGATGAGGATATCGTCCAAGTAGACAAACACAAATTGGTTGAGCATGTCTCTGAGAACATCATTGATGAGAGCTTTAAACACTACAGGAGCATTAGTGAGACCGAAGGGCATAACTAAATATTCATAATGCCCAGTGGGCGTGTTGAAGGCGGTCTTCCATTCATCTCCTTTTCTGATGCGCACGAGATGGTAGGCATTGCGCAAGTCAAGCTTAGTGAAGATGGAGGCTCCTTGCAGAATTTCGAAAGCAGTGGTCATTAGCGGCAAGGGATAGCGGTTTCGAATAGTGATCTTATTAAGGCCCCTGTAATCAATACATGGCCGGAGCCCACCATCCTTCTTCCCAACGAAAAAAACCCCAGCTCCAGCAGGGGAAGTGGTTGGTTGGATGATACCTGCCACAAGGGATTCGTTAATGTATTTGTCCATAGCAGTTCGTTCGGGGAGGGACAAAGAGAATATACGACCTCTGGGGGACAGGTTCCTGGGAGCAGCTCAATGGCGCAATCATAGGGGCGATGAGGAGGTAAGGAGGTGGCCTTCCTTTTGCTGAACACTGCTTTGAGGTGGTGGTACTGAGCAGGGACTTGAGGCAGATCTAGGGCTTCTTGGGACTCGAGAACAAGATCAGGGGAGTTCTGGGCCAAGCATGTAGTCTGACAGGGGGGCCCCAGCTGAGAACAGCACCAGTGGACCAGTCAAAGTGTGGGTTATGCTGGAGGAGCCAGGGGTGACCGAGGATAATAGGGAACTCTGGAGTCTGTATAAGGTGAAAGCACATTCTGTCCTGGTGCTGGTAAGTGACGAGACAAAGGAGAGAGGTGAGGTGGGTTATTTTCCCTGGAGCTAACGGTCTTCCATCCAAAGCTGTCGCAGTTAGGGGGGCAGGAAGGGAATTAATAGGAATCTGGAGACTTTTGGCAAAGGAAATATCCATGAAATTCCCAGCAGCACCAGAATCAATCAATGCCTGGAGTTGGTGTTTTTGATCTCCCCAAGTGAGTGTGATGGGAAGGAACAATCCAGAGTTGGAAGGTGAAGCTGTGCGTGTAACTCCCGTTACAGTCCTTCCTTGCCTGTACGGGACTGGGCGTTTCCCAAAAGCTCGGGGCAGGCGGAGCGAAAATGACCATACAATCCACAATATAGACAACAGCGCTCTCTCATGCGACGGTCTCGTTCTGATGGGGAAAGCCTAGTCCTTCCCAATTGCATGGGTTCCAAGGACTCGTGGGGCACTGGTAGCATTGGAGCAAGTGCTGGACTGGCAGACAATGTGGAAACAGATGGCCGGTTCAGTCTTCTCTCCCTCAGGCGATTATCTAGCCGGATTGCTTGATCCATGAGGGTCTCGAGATCACGAGCAGGTTCTCTGGTAGCCATATCATCCTTGATTGCCTCAGACAGACCATTCAGGAAACACACCATGAGGGCCTCGTCATTCCAGCCGCTCCCTGCTGCAACTGTCCGAAACTGTATGGCATATTCGGCCGTGCTGCCATTACCTTGTCGGAGGGTGAGAAGTCTCTTAGAGGCTTGCCGGCCACTGAGGGGGTGGTCAAAGACTCACTTGAACTCCTTTTCAAACACAGAATAACTTGAACAGAAGGGTGCCTGTGCCTTCCAGACCGCTGTTGCCCAAGAAAGAGCCTTGCCAGAAAGGAGGGTGATAACATATGCGATCTTGGCCCGATCTGAGGGGAAGGAAGATGGTTGTAATTCAAATGTGAGAGAGCATTGAGTCAGGAACCCATCACATGCACTGGGATCACCTGAGAAATGTTGTGGTGGAGGTAGGCGAGGTTCAATCAGAGGAGAGAGCACTCGAGAATCCGGAAGGGGTACCGAAGCAGCAGTAGAAGCAGTAGCTGAAGTAAAGGGCAGCCGGTCCAGGATCTGACGGACAGAAATCATGAGATCAGACAGCACTTGTGAGTGTTTAGCCATCATAGTCTCCTGCTGAACTAATGCTGACTCATGGCGTTGGATTGTGGACTCCTGCTGAGCAACTGTGGCCAGGGGTTTTTGAGCATTAGGCATCTCTGGGTTCATAATGTTGGCTTGGTTATTCTGTCAGAGCCAGGATTCGAACTTGGGTCTCTGGCACAAGAGTCTTAATTTCCACCACTGAGCCACAGAAGGTAGATGAACCCAATACTCAGACGTGTTCTTAAAAGAACTCAGAAGAGTTTATTAACAAAAATAGCAAACAAGGGTACAAAAAGCAATCTCTTACTGACAACCACAAAACAGAAAAATCTTTCATCCAAAAAGGATCCAAAAGGAGGGGAAAAAATAATCTCCAAAGAACTCAGGAAAAAGACACCAAAAAACAGCAAAAATAAACACAGGGAAAAAACAATCCAAAAGGCATTCAAAGTTTAGTACTTAGAACTAGAGGAGACTTACGGCAGCAACTGGCTAGGAACATCAATAACCAAGCAAAGAAACAAAAGGAAGTGATCAGCTTAAATACACAGCCCAGAACGAGGCACATGTGAAAACAATAGCACATGATACAACGGCGGTAAACTGAAATGAAACACAATGAGGGCCTCTAGTGGCCAAAATATAACATTAAAGCAAAAAACTCTGACAAAAAGTTAAATTAGTTTAAGGTTTCTACAGTAATCTGTGTCATTGAGTGCAAGGTAAAAATGAGGCGCCTGACTTTCTCAGTTAAGCTTTTAATTTAATGGTGTGCTCAAACATGTCTTTATTAACATGTATCTCTGACACATTGTCCAGAGGTTGTGTCTTTTTCACAGCTCCACATACCTCAAAAATGTGTTTCTCATCAAATACTGACATGTACTGTATGGTGATGTTTTTGTGATGATATCATCCAGATGTTACACTTTGCATTTTACTTTTTATTTGAAACTTTTGGAAGATATAAAAGCAGCTGACATTTTTCTAAGAGGATAGAACAAGGTTACCTTGCTTCGTGTGGACAAACACTGTTTTGGGTGCATTCACTGTTGCGGCTAACAAGTGACAGAAATGTGTTTGGGAGTGAAGAGTAGAGTGACCTTCAAAACACAGCTTTTGCCATTCATCCCATTATGACATAAGTATTCAGACCCTTTTCTATGACACTTGAAATTTAGCTCAGGTGCATCCCATTTCTCTGGATCATCTTTGATATGTTTCTACCTTTGATTGGAGTCCACCTGTGGCAAATTCAATTGAATGGACATCATTTGGAAAGGCACACACGTGTCTATATAAGGTCTCACATCTGAAAATGCATCAGAGCAAAACCAAGCCATGAGGTTAAAGGAACTGCCTGCAGATCTCAGAGACAGGATTGTGTCAAGGCACAGATCTGGGGAAGGCTACAAAAATATTCCGGCTGCATTGAAGGTTCCCAAGAGCACAGTAGTAATTCTTAAATGAAAGAAGTTTGGAACAACCTGGACTCTTCCTAGAACTAGCCGCCCGTCCAAACTGAGCAATTGGCGGAGAAGGGCCTTGGTAAGAGAGGTGACCAAGAACCCCATGGTCACTCTGGTTGAGCTCCAGAGATCATGTGTGAAGATGGGAGAAACTTGCAGAAGGACAATCATCACTGCAACAGTCCACGGATCTGGGCTTTATGGCAGAGTGGCCAGACGGAAGTGCAAGACACATGAAATCCTGCTTGTAATTTGCAAAAAAGCACCTGAAGGACTCTCAGACCGTGAGAAACAAGATTCTCTAGTCTGATAAAATGATGATTGGTGATTTTCTTCAGGGCCGGTCTAAATAGTGCACTGCAGGCACGGATGCCTCTGGCGGATCCTCAATGGACATTGTAAAAATTGCCTACCACAGCCCACGAGCCAGTGCCCACACCTGCCATGGCCAATGAGCCAACGTCCACACCTGCCACGGCCAACAAGCCTGTTTGTGAAGCCTCGCCCATCCCAGAGCCAACGTTGCAAGCCTCGGCCATCCCAGAGCCAACGCCTGTAGCCTCAGTTGTCCCTGAGCCAACGCCTGTAGCCTCAGTTGTCCCTGAGCCAACACCTGTAGCCTCAGCTGTCCCTGAGCCAACGCCTTTTGCCTCGGCCGTCCCAGAGCCAACGCCTTTTGCCTCGGCCGTCCCAGAGCCAACGCCTGTAGACTCGGCCGTCCCAGAGCCAACGCCTGTAGCCTCGACCATCGCAATGCCAGCGTCCTCGGCCATGGAGGTCATTCCCGCAACGGCATTCCCAGCTGTCCAGAAGAGGAAGAGGAGAAGGAAAAGGACTCCTGCTACCCAGTCGATGCTAGCACTCATGACCATGGAGGCCATTCCCCGGTCATGGCCTGTGCTCTTGGCCACGGTGGTCAGTTCCCAGTCGCTGCCAGCGTCGAGCCTCCCATGGCTTCACCCCTCGAGCCTCCCATGGCTTCGCCTTTCATGGCTTCGCCCCTCAAGCCTCCCATGGCTCCGCCTTCCATGGCTTCGCCCCTCGAGCCTCCTACGGTCCTGCCTTCCATGGCTCTGCCCCTCGAGCCACTCCTGGCTTCGCCTGCCTTCATCGAGCCTCTCCTGGCTCCGCCCTCAAAGTCTTCCATGGCTCTGCCCTTAGAATCTTCCACGGCTCCCCCAGAGACTCCTCCTCCAGCGGTTCCGCCCGCTCTCCCAGGGACTCCTCCTCCAGCAGTTCTGCCTGCTCCCCTGGAGACGACTCCTCCAATGGTTCCGCCCGCTCCCCAGGAGACGACTCCTCCAGTGGTTCCGCCCACTCCTCCGGAGACGACTCCTCCAGAGCTTCCGTCCGCCCTTCCAGAGACTCCTCTTACAGCATCTCTGACCGCTCCTCCTCCAGCGGCTCCACCGCCTGACCCAGTCCCTGCCCTGTGGCCACCTCCCAGGCCTCCTGGCCCAGTCCCTGCCCTGTGGCCACCTACCAGGATTTCTGACCCAGTCCCTACCTTGAGATCATCTCCTTGGTCTCCTGGCCATCTGCCTGATCTGCTCTGTTCTCCTTGGTCTCCTGGCTGTCCGCCTGATCTGCTCTGGTCTCCTGGCCGTCCGCCTGATCTGCTCTGGTCTCCTTGGTCTCCTGGCCATCCACCTGATCTGCTCTGGTCTCCTTGGTCTCCTGGCCATCCGCCTGATCTGCTCTGGTCTCCTTGGTCTCCTGGCCATCCGCCTGATCTGCTCTGGTCTCCTTGGTCTCCTGGCCATCCGCCTGATCTGCTCTGGTCTCCTTGGTCTCCTGGCCATCCGCCTGATCTGCTCTGGTCTCCTGGCCATCTGCCTGATCTGTTCTGGACTCCTTGGTCTCCTGGCCATCAGCCTGATCTGCTCTGGCCTCTTTGCTCTCCGGCTCCACCTTGGTCCTCACTCCCACTGGCTCTGCCTCGGTCTTCTGTGCCCCCAGCTCCACCTCAGCACTCTGAACCTCTGGCTCCAGCTTGGTCATTCGAGCCTGCAGCATCACCCCAGTTCTTCATCCCTCTGGCTCCACCTTGGTCTCCAGCCTCCCTGACTTCGACTTGGTCTTCCGTCCCCCCACTCCGCCCTGGACTGCTCTGCCAAAATCTCTGCCATGGGTCACCTTCCCTGCGGCTCTGTCAGGGTGTTCCACTCCACCAGTTCCGCCCAAGTCTCCAGCTCTGCCTTGGTATCCAGCTCTGCCAGCTACGCCCAAGTCTCCTGCTCCGCAAGTTCAACTCTGGTCTATTCCTCCAGCACCACCCTGGTCTTCTGTTTTGCCTTGTTCCTCTGCTCCCCTTGCCCCTTGTGCCCCCTTGAACTGCGTGTTTCCCCCTTCCCCCCACACCCCATGGACAATCCTTTTTTTTTGTGGAGAGTCTGGAATCCGCTCCTTAAAGGGGGGGCTCAGTCATGTATTCCCTGTTTGTGACTAGACTTTTATGTTGAAATTATTTTTTAGTTCCTGTTTCCTGTGTTAGTTTTGTAGTCCTTTGTAGTTTAATTTTATGTTTGGTTTACCCGGGTTTTCCTCATTCCCTTGTTTTGACTAAAAGTTTTAATCTTATTTTTTTTTTTTAAATGGCAAATCTTCACATTTTTCTTGAGGCAAGTGACGTGTTTTAAATGTTATACATTTATTAATTACAATATTTGTTGGCCAAAACAATGATATGATATTTTTGTGTACATTACCTTTTACATTTTTGCTGTTTCATAATTATTTTACTGCTTAAATTTGGATGAAATGTCTATAATGGCAAAAAGTTAGTGTATAACAAAGGAATAGTTCAAAAAATTTAAATTATGTACTCATCCCTACATTGCAAACCTGCATGATCTTCTTTCTCATGCGATAAACACAAAAGGAGAATTTTTAATAAATGTCTCAGTTCGTCTTGGAAGTTGACAGTGACCCATTTTTACACTTCAAAAGTATCATAAAAGTAGTCCATGTGGCACTTGCGTCAAGTCTTCTGAAGGTATAAGAAGGTATACAAGTAATTTGTTTGTCAAAAATCTTCTCATAGCTTATCAAAAGTCTCTCACAGCTTTCATGAATGCGAAGAACATTTTTGGTTGAAATATTCCTTTAAATTATCTTATTACTGTAATTGTCATATTATTTATTTATTAACAGGCTGTTTTCTGACAAAACTTTGGTTCCCAGTTGTTTTATGGATTATATCATGTATTTGTCTCTGTCTGTTTGTGTGAACACAGGTTCATCAGTACTACAGTTTTTTTCCGGAGGATAAAGTTCCCTATGTGAACAGCATTGGTGAAAAGCATCGAATTAAGCAACTGCTTCAACAGCTTCCACCACACGACAATGAGGTCTGTTAGTATAAGTAACTCAAAAACATTTAATAATACAATCAGTTGATAACTATAACACATAACAAGCACTACAAACTGTTTCAGATCCATAGATCCTTTTTAGGTCAAATGTATTTTTGCTATATACAAATTCGTAGGCACCAAACTCGAACTTTGGTACACAGTGGAAGACAAACCAAAGGTTCCAAAGCCATTACAGGATCCTAACATTTGTTCTAAGATCTGCACAGATCCTGTGCTATAATTGTGAAATTCACAGGGCTCTACTTGGTTTCAAGATAAATTTAGGTTCAGATATCGGTCTTCAGGGCATAAACTGTATATGTGAGATTTCCCATTTGAATGCCGTATGCCTTGATGATTAGCACGATGATGATGATTGTTATTTCACTGATGTCAGGTTCGGTATTGTACCTCCCTGGATGAAGAGGAAAAGCGGGAACTAAAGATTTTCAGTAACCAGCGAAAGCGAGATAATCTAGGCAGAGGCACAGTCCGCCCTCTACCCCTCACCATAACTGGAGCTATATGTGAACAGGTATATAAATAAATGATAAGTAACAACACCCATGCCTTGTTTGAAGTAAAAATATAGACAGACTTATACTATTTGCACCCCAGTGTAATATATGCAATTTTTATATATATAGACTACTAATTAAATAATAATAATACATATATAGAGCCCATATGTTTAAAAACAATTATATTTACAGGATATGTACAGTGTATACATTTACGAAATGTCACAAGCCGGAGTCAGCTTGGGTCACATGAGCTTATTCTGTGGTGCAAATATCTGTGCAGTGTGGCCAATGCTATATACACCTGGGTGCAAGTAGTCAAATTAAGCTTTTTTTAATCATGATCAGAAACTGCATGTGGCCGAGTTGAACAAATAAACAACAAAACATGCAGCACTTGATGATATGTCTCTCTCTCTCTCTAATAGTGTGGAGGTCAAATCAATGGTGGTGATATTGCAGTGTTTGCATCACGGCTTGGCCATGGCCTGTGTTGGCACCCTCACTGCTTTGTGTGCTGCATGTGTGCTGAGCTGTTGGTGGATCTCATATATTTCCACCAGGATGGCAAGATCTACTGTGGCCGGCACCATGCTGAACGACTCAAACCGCGTTGCTCTGCATGTGATGAGGTAAGCCGAACATCTATACAATCCAAGCATCTGTTCCTCTGTGAGAATAAACCCTGATCCCAAACACAGTCCAAAGCATTTCCTTTAGGTGAGCCAAGTATCTGTGAATGCTTAATACCCAGAAGCCCTGCATCAGAACACAAAATCCCTTTTAGAAAGTCTGAACATGTACTACATGGCCAAAGTATGTGGACACCCAAACACCACACCAATATATGGATGTTGAAGCATTGGCAGTATTAGGGAATTAGTCCTCTCTTTGCTGCTATACCAGCTTCTACTCTTCTGGGAAGGCTTTCCACTAGAAATTGGAACATGTCTGAAGGGATTTGCTGCCATTCAGACATAAGCTGGCTCTCATTTGGCATTCCAATTCATCACAAAGGTGCGCATTGGGGTTCAGGCCTGAACTGAGTCTGGTGTGGAAGGACTTCAAAATCCAGCACAAAGTAAACCATTTATATATTGACCTTGCTTTGTCAGGTACTGTCATGCTGGAACAGAAACGGGTCTCATTCTACTAAAAATGTTTGTCAAAGGCAGGGTTACTTGTTCATACTCCAGGAGAGCCTTCCAGCAGAGTTTAGTTCCAATCCTGCTCCAACACACCTGGGTGTTATTTACAAGTAAACCAAAGGCCTTAGTTAGTTGGTTTAGGTGCGTTTAATAAGACTTCCAGGAGCATGAATAAGTAACCCTGGTCTAAGGAGATTACATGGCTGTGTGCTTGATTTTATGCACCTGTTAGTAATGGGTGTTGCTGAAATAGCCGAGTCTGTTAATTAGAAGCAGGTGTCCACAAACTTTGCATATGCCAATAGTGTACTGAATATGAAATTAAGAAATCTCTCTCTCTCTCTGTCTCTCTATCTCTATCCTGTAGATTATCTTTGCAGATGAGTGCACAGAAGCAGAGGGGAGACACTGGCACATGAAACACTTCTGCTGTTATGAGTGTGAGGCTCCATTAGGGGGCCAGCGGTACATTATGCGCGAAGGCCATCCTCACTGCTGCAACTGCTTTGAGTCGCTCTATGCAGAGTGCTGTGATGCCTGTGGAGAGCATATAGGTAAGGGTGGACTACAGTGAGTATTATTTTTTTCTTTTAATAGTTTGGATTTGCTTTTACAGTCTAATGGATTAAGAAACTAAGGGGCAATCCATCAAGGTCCTTCATTCAGTATTTTTTGTATATTGATCCTTTTTTAGTTACATGCTTATACTGTATGTTTCTGATGGTAATCATAAACAGTGATAATGTCGACAAATAATTTTTGAAATATCTGCACAAATATTGCTTAAACATTTCTTAAGGTATACTTACAGTAATAACTTACAGAATACCAAAGAATAATGGATGAGAAGCTAGTTTTCAGTTTGATATTGTCTAAATACTGTTACGCAGTTAGTAGGTGACATTATCTACAGACCAACTGGTTTTAGATGCATTTTTTGCCATTTTGGATTTGTCTGCAAATGCTAATTGAACATAATGTGTGGATTAATTACTGTAACATGTTTTAGGTATAGACCAAGGCCAAATGGCGTATGAAGGTCAACACTGGCATGCCACCGAAGAGTGTTTCAGCTGTGCACGCTGCCATCAGTCTTTGCTGGGACTCCCCTTCTTGCCGAAGCAAGGTTTGATCTTCTGTTCACGTCTCTGCAGCCAAGGAGATGAGCCTGAGTTGTCAGATTCCTCAGATTCTGCCTTCCAGAGTGCTCATTCCAGACAGTCACGCCGCAGCACTCGGATTGGCAAGGATGGCACAAAAGGCAAGAGTGAAGGTATACGACAGACACCATCTGGCCCTACACCATCAACCGGTGACCGGCTGTCAGTAGATGCAGAGCCCCTAGCTGTTCAAATGGATCTCCTCAGTGTATCCAGCCCTGCTCCCAGCCGCACACCTCACCGCACACCGACAAGAACCCCAGGTAGGACGCCAAGTCGGTCTCCGAGTCTGAATCGCGAGCAGACAGTATGGGTGAACAGGGATGAGCCTTACTCCTCCTACGAGTCTCAACCAAGAGATTCCTCCACGCCTCCAAATCCCCTTCAGCTACGGAGCCAGTGTAGCATCCGTAGTGCTTACCCTTCTTCTCCCAGCCAGCCACCCAAGGTAGTGAGCAATCCTGACTCGTGGTCCAAAGAACAACCCGGGGGTAATTCCAAAAAGCCTCCAGTCATGGCTGTTCTGAGAGGTCACTCTTTCAATGAGAACTGGATGCATCATGGCCAGGAATCTGAATTCCATCCTCCTAAGCTCAAAACACAAATGAGCTTCAATGAAGTACCAAGCCATAATTCTAAATTTTTGGACAAGCGCAGTATCAGCGTGCAAGGTTTCCCTCGAGAGATGCGTCCTCCATTGCTGAGAAGAAGACACCAATTTGGGCCAAGCTTTGGCGAGCTTACACCACTAGAACAAACACCCCATGGTTCTGCTGATTCACTGGCCCTGTCCTATGCTACAGGTAGGCACACATTCAGGTAGACTGGTACAAATACACCATATGGACAAAAGTGAATGGACACCCTCTTCTTATGAACCCTCTTCTAATCCACCCATTACCCACAGGAGCATCTCCTTAGACAAACATTTTCTGTAGAATGGAGCATACAAGAGAGCTCTGTGACATTCAATGCGTCACTGCCATAGGATGCTACCAGTAAAATGGTTTAATGACTCTGGTGTGGAAGAACTTGACTAGTTTGTATAAAACCCATTCCTTAACCTCAGTGAACAACATTAGGATGAATTGAAACACAAAAATCAATGCCTGACCACACTGATAATCTTGTGTCTGAATGAAAGAAAATCCCGATGTTACAACATCTAGTGGAAAGCCTTACTAGCAGAGTGGAAGCTATCATGGAAAACCGAATTAAAATCAATGGTTATAAATGACACATTCATTTTGGTGGTCGGGTCTCCACATACTTTGGCCATGTATTGTAGTTTACCATGAGAATCTGTTGCCCTACCTGACAGGGGATTGTTAAAAAAACAGATTACATGGTGTATTCAAACCGGTTCAAATTTTTCTCTGAAGTAACTAACTGTATTTCTGACCACTGCCCATTGTTTCTCTCTTCACCAGGAAACTCGTTGGATGGGACCAACAGGCGTCAGGAACACCTCTCTCGATTTTCTATGCCTGACCTAAGTAAAGACTCTGGGGTAATTGATTCTGAGAAGGGCACCATGGGTACTTTGAACTCGTCGATGCAGTTCCGCAGCACTGAATCCCTGAGTTCTGTCCCTAGACCTCTTGCTGAAATTGGCATGCCTGTCAGACTTAGGTACCCTCCTCCATTATACTGGAATTCTCCCAGAGGACTAAGTTATGAGGAACCAGTCAAAGGTCGCATCGGTCTGGCAGGAAGCATGTCCTGTATGCAGGAAGGTAATGCCCAAGCAATGACACCACAACCAAGACGTGCTAAAACACAAGATTCTCCTCGACAGCAACGACAGAGAGAACGGCACCACCGCAAAAGTCACAAGGGTCACAAATATCATTATCGTTCCCGTCGCTCTCGATCAGACAACGCCTTGCATTTAGCCACCGAAAATCAGAGTTTCCCAGGGGACCCCATTCAGAGATTTTGCGATGACTTTGAGCAACCGTCATCCTCGAGAGTGCCACACAATCTCTTTGGAGCAAATTATGGGTATCGACAGCAGTTCTTTAGGCCATGTCCTCGAACCACCTCTGACCTCACCCTGCAGGACCCAGGTGGTCCACAAATGAGGCAGTATATGGGTAGGTATGGTGAAACAATTGAGGATGAAGATCAGTTTTGTTCTACCTGTTCTTCTTCTTCGGAGGTATCTGATGATGAAGCTTACTTTTTGGGTGAAGCCATTCCACGGCCGGTGCAGCTGCGATACTTTGACAACGAGGAACTGCGACACCGTTATAGTCCAACAATGACGGGTGGTCATGCCCAGTTACATACACGCAAACGACGGAAGAGCAAGAACTGCATCATATCATAAGCAAATGATAATGTGAGGATCTGAGTGTGTTTACGTTTGAGTGGGTGTATGTATTTGTACTCAAATATCCAACTAAATGGGTTCTAATCCTATTTAAGCATGATCCAGTCATCACACAAAGTTATAGATCATGAATTCTGACCTGAAATCATGTATTTACAATGACTGAAGATGGCACTATGATAAAAAGTATTAACTTCTAGTTATTTGATTATTACAATAAATCTTATATATAGCTAAGAATATGATTTTTTTTATGTATAGAGACCTGTGCAATAACAATCTGCAGTGATACTTTAGTTTGGGTTGAGGAAAGGACTCCATGTGCCCTTAACTGTTCAGAATTAGGATATGGATTTTTATCTTGCTTACTCTAAAATGTCTTACGTTCATTAAGTTAAAATAATTTGCGTTTCTCTTGTGAAGAATACAGGATTACCGGTCAGCATATACTAAATAACTCCCAGAGCATAAAAATCTGATTACAATGCTGTTCTGAGATTACTTGTTTGTGAGTATAATAGAAGTCAAGCCTTTTTCACTTTCTCTTTGTTTTTTCTTCTTAATTTTTTGGTATAATTTTGTGGCAATATGGTTTACTATAATCCCCATGTTGCTTACTGTTCTAATAGTTATAAAAAGCTCCCTTAAATGCGCTCTTCATTGTTTTCAACTTGTTTTAATAATGTCACTTTAAACTTAAACATTTTGAAATGTTTATCTTTATGTTGGGCAATGTTGGGTATAGTTCTGTTTTCAATGCAATATACTGTCTTTTCCAAAGTCATATAAAGATGATTTTACCAATATTATCTTAAAATTAAATGTATTCCTAATGATTTGAAAAAAGACTATATATAATTAATGTAGTATTGTAAATGTTTTGTAAATAATGTCTTAAATATTTCTATATTTTGTATCTTCAGATGCATTATTTGTATCATATTGTAGAGTGCAGAAACCTACGGTGATTGCATGTGTATCCCTAGTCGATGTCTTGTATTTGAATTAAATAACAATTTCAACAAACAAACAAAGCCTTTAATTTAGTTTCAGATTGATGAAGTTAAGGTGCTACATTAAAAAAAAAAAAAAATTTGTTTCGTATTGTATTTTCTGGTAATACATTCAGATGAGCCTGTCTAAACTTTTTCTGAACTAAAGTTTTGCATTAGTTTAAGTTGCTTCAGTGTTGCATAATCTCCCTTTGTGGTTTTTCCCACACAGCAAATCTAATATTACAGTTCTAAATATTACAGTAATAGATGACAGTTTCATTTGTAATAACTGCAACAGATGTATTGTATCCTGACATACAAATGGCACCATCAAAATAACACAAACAAGCCAAACACTTCAGTGCACAATAATTCAAATCATGTTACCAGTGTTTCAAGTTTATGTACAATGGCATTCATTATTATTTGATCTGACTTCCACCAATATTTTAGGCTTGTTAACATCATAACATGCTATACATACTGTCTTTATCTGAAACTTTTTAAAGAAATAGTTAATTTAAATAAATGCTACTGTCCACCTGCCAGCAGACATAAAATGTGTAAACAGTTACAGTAATATATTTATAATATTTATAGTATGTCTTAGTTAGCATAATATCTTCTTTTAATACATAATTTACAAATAGTATATACTGTCTGCTTAACTGATCAGTAGGTGATGTCCAATTAAATATGCATATGTTCAGTTATGCATTATATTATGTAATATTAATGTTTATGAAAATCATAATAAAGCGTAACCATTCTATAATATTAATATATATATATATATATATATATATATATATATATATATATATTTAACATGCCGTAATGTAACTGAATAAGATAAGTTCACATTATCCCTTTTTTTTTTTTTCTTGGTTAATGTTTTAGCTTGAATTTCAGTGTATTTTAAAATACAAATCTAAGCAATTAAACTCAGAACATCAGCAGAGAAGAGAAGAGAAGATTAATATTATACTCCCATAAGACAACATCTGCAAATTACTATTCGAAAAAAAAAAAAAATACATAAATCAGGCTAGACATTATTTCCAATTCAGAGAATATCTGACATTGCATGGTACACAGATAAAATTATACCTTCAACTACTTATGGTGTTGAGCAGTTAATTTTTCTTTCTTTTTTTCTTTTTTCTTTTTTTTTACATTTACTGATGCAGTCTTTTTAAGCCTTCAGTATCTTTCTATCAGGATGACTCACAGACTTTAAGATGATATTTATTTGATGAATATAAAAAACAGAAATGTAATGTCTCTCTTTGGCGTAAGCCCCCGCTGGTGGTCCGAAGAAGTTGTACTCGGAACAGTCATATCCGAGATTGGAGGCAGGGGGCAAGGGGCCTACCCCTGTGTAGGACGGGACTCAACCTGTGGTGGTGGGGTGGTGGAGGTTGCTGTGTTGGCACACTGAAACAGCAGTGTGATAGATTGTGAGCAGCCTTATAAAGCAATGGCTGACGCATGATTGGCTTGGAGTAACCTATAACATAGCAGAGTAACGGTGTACAGCTGTGAGTCTTCCCGCTAGAACTACTCTACACTTACATTTCCCGGAGATATACTTACCTGCCAAGTTACTGATCTAACCTAACCCTAAAACATGACAGTGAAGTGAACCCAAGTCCTTAAAAAGTTTTGCACTCATCACTAGATGGAGTGTACTTTTGAGGTGGATGGATTGTCTGGCTCTCTGGAGTCATACTCTTGAATAAAATCCTCCATGGCTTCGACGCAACGCAAGCCAATATCCCTCAAGTTTTCACGCAGAGACAGCTGAATTGGCCTCTCCAAGGATGGATCCTTGGCCACTAACATCTTCACAACCATCCCAAATGTATCACAGTCCTGTCGGTACACCTGTAGGGATACACACAAATTATGACACACATGTACAAACTATTGTAAATGTAAACAAAGTTGTTGTTTTGTTTTTTTTAGCATATTTACTAATTGTACAACCAATTGCTAGCCACTAACTTATCTTATATTTTAAATATGGCCCTAACTCATTTTAGATGTAAATTATGTAATACAGTGAAGAGGAAGGCATATTTTATTAACTCTACTTCTAACCCAAACCCCAACCCTAAACCTAACCGTAAGTGGAGTAAAAATGTGAACATCTTAATTGTGCCAGTCGTTGGTTTTGCTAAGGCAGTAGATGCCTGGTTTCGACGTGAGACAAGAACCCATGTCTCAGACACTGCTGATTCAACATGTTACTGGTCATTACATGTTACACTTGAACTGATGTAAAAATGTGTGACAGGAGATGCCGAAGAATGGGGTCGATGTCAGGGTACTGGAACATATGGTAGAAACATGTTGACTTCCCATGTGATCTTGTATATGCAATACGCAAGTCCAGCTGCACAGTAATCCATAAAATCCATCAAACTATTTGTGGCTGGGTCCAATAGTGTTTTTAACTGGCCTTAATCTTTTAAAAATAGTTCCTTTGCAAAACTGTCATATCTTGTTGTGTCTGGTTTACAAGCAATCCATGCTAAAATGTGCTGAACACACATAATACAATCAATGGTGAAAGTGCTACACATACAAAATCCTACAGTGGCGCATCAGGAACTTTGTTAAACTTCAGCCGTCTTTCCCTAATGTTGGGATGCTTCCACAGAGGTCAAAGCAGAGATGCTGGTCTTTTTACACACATGATGGGAAGCGGTTCTCCAAGCCAGCAGCAGCAGCTGAATGGAGCAGAACTAAATGTGTTTTTAGATGTTACATTTGTTCAGCTCTTAAAAGGGTCACACATCTCCAGAAATGCATCAAAATGGTCAAAGATGTCCATCTAGTGCCTGTTTACATTTACAATTAAAAATAGCACAGATGGGGGCCTGGGTAGCTCAGTGGTAAAATATGCTGGCTACCACCCCTGGAGTTTGCTAGTTCGAATCCCAGGGCATGCTGAGTGACTCCAGCCAGGTCTCCTAAGCAACCAAATTGGCCCGGTTGCTAGGGAGGGTAGAGTCACATGGGGTAACCTCTTCGTGGTCACCATAATGTGGTTCGTACTCGGTGGGGCGCATGGTGAGTTGAGAGTGGTTGCCACGGCGGATGGCGTGAAGCCTCCACACGCACTGTCTCCGTGGCAATGCGCTCAACATGCCACATGATAAGATGCACGGGTTGACGGTCTCAGATGCGGAGGCAACTGGGATTCGTCCTCCACCACCTGGACTGAGGCGAATCACTATGCAACCACGAGGACTTAAAAAGCACATTGGGAATTGGGCATTCCAAATTGGGAGCTTTTTTTATCAAAGCTGTCTAGATGGGAACAAGAAGTTGTCCTGTTTAAGTCCCCTTTGTTGTGCAGGAATAGTAGGCCTATCTGTCCTTCTCTCTTCTCTAAAGCTGACTGAGAACCAGTGGGCAGCCAAGGGTGTGATGATGTAAAAGTAGGCGTTGATGTCTTGCTGTAGAGGCAGTCATGCATTATTGAGCTCCTGTGTGATGTCTAGTCTGATGTCTGTGTGATGACTAGATGATCTAGTATGGAAGCAGGCCGCGCCAGCCGCCTATCCTGTTCTTTCAGGGGGAAAAGACCTCACGGAAACCACATCCTGCCCGGAGGGGAGGTAAAATGTGGCAAGCATGTCATGTGGGCTCAGAGCCACACATGGAAGAGGCGCGGTGGTAGGTCCTGCTTGAAAGGGGAGGAGCTCTACAAACACAGCGACCAGGACAGAGAGGGCTCTGTCGAAAGGAGACACAGGTCTGCCGACAGGGAGACCGTACTGCGGAAAATACATCACAGGGGGTTACCGGAGTAACCAGCACCTGTGGAGCACCTACCTCAGTAAGGGAATATTAGCACATGTACTGGTTCCAGCTGTGAATTCCTCTGCTGAATTCGCGACCACAGGGCTAGGGAGGAAGGACATCCAGGGTTCATGGGTTCGTGAACTCGCACGGGAAAAGAAGCGCACATCTTCGCCTCTTTGGAGGGGAAAGGTGCTATACGCAAATGATACACCTGACCAGCTGTCCATATTCCCGAACTTACCTGTTCGTACCTGACAGAACATGGGATGAAACCGGCTCAACCCGGAGATTGTAAAATCTCGCGAAGGTATTGGGTGTCGCCCAGCCCGCTGCCCTGCAGATATCTGCTAGAGAGGTGCCATGGGCCAGTGCCCACGAGGATGCCAGACTCCTCGTGGAGTGTGCTCGTATTCCCGAAGAGGGCGAGGTCGGTCGCCGAGCACAGCTCCTGCATCACATCAGGATCAGGACTACCCACGTGCAGTTCCTTTAGTGCCTTGGCCTGGTGTACTTGCAGGAGGGCCATGGCATGCAGGGCAGAGGTGGCCTGACCAGCGGCGCTGTAGGCTTTGGCCATCAGAGATGATGTCGTCCTACAGGCCTTGGAAGGGAGTGTTGGGCGATCCCTCCAGGTGGCTGCGCTTTGTGGGCACAGGTGCACCGCAACCGCCTTATCCACCTGAGGGATCTCCGTATACCCTTGGGACGCCCCGCCATCGAGGGTAGTGAGAGCGGACAAGCTGGGAGGCCGTGAGCGGCGCCCCGAACCCAGGAACCAATCATCTAGCCGCGAGGGCTCAGGGGACCCGACACATGGCTGGGCAAGCATGGAGGTCATCTCGCCGTCAGTCTCAGAGTCCTCGGCATCTGACATCGCCAGTACGCTCTCCGATACAGCGATCGAGCACTCATCCCTCTCCGGAGCTCCGAAAGGGACACTAAGCTGGCCCTGGGGCGAGCTGGTCTCCTCTCGGAACTCGCCGGGGGCAAATGAGCGTGGAATGAGCCACGCCCATTGAAGCCCCCAAATCGCCTCCAGCGCCAGCCGGGCCAGCCTTGTACCCGGAGGTAAAAGGCGAGGCGCGAAGGGCGGCTAGAGTGGCTTTCCCACGGAAGATGGAAAGCCGCGACCGCAACGTTGCCATGGTCATATTCTTGCAATGAGAACATGAACCATCCACGAACGCTGCCTCAGTGTGATCGCTGCCCAGACACGTGAGTCAGCGCCCGTGGCTGTCTGAAGCGGAGAGATAGCGACCACATCCAGGAATCACACATTTTGTGCATTTTGAACTGTTCTGAGACCAGTGCAGACAGACATTAATTATATATAGTCTTTTTTCAAATCATTAGGAATACATTTAATTTTAAGATAATATTGGTAAAATCATCTTTATATGACTTTGGAAAAGACAGTATTAAGTCATTCACTAACTAGGAAGCAAGGGAGCATCCTATAGCTTTCCTATGCAGCCTAATGCATTCACTTCTAACATCTGGTCAAAAGTTCAGGCTGTAGATGATGTTTGGACCACTCAGCATGTTTGTCAGACACGTGACAATGATAATCAGTACATAGATTCAGAATTTTATTTTAACATGGTTGGCACTGATTGGATGATGCTGGCCATTACTTTGAATCAGAAATAATTATGCTAATTTCTGATTGGTAAAATGCTTCAGTTTGAGTGCAAAGAGAGAACATTGAGATTTTGTTGCCAAAGTAGAAATAACATTGTAAAATTAAAGTAAAATCATGTCAAATCATTTTTATTTGCAGTTTTTTTATTTGTGCTTTTTCCAATACACATTGTTCCAAAGCAGCTTTACAGAAAATCAGTGGTAATGTCTGTAACATCTCAAAAACAAGAATAACCAACACTCCTAGAAACATGATGAACAATTTGATAAAAAAAAATCTGACTTTCTATAGCTTGGTATTATTTTAAATTTAACTACTTAGTCCTGCTGTCCCTACTTGAGGACATAAATTTCTAGGCAAACTATTTGCTCTACAAAATAATAATAATAATAATAATAATCTTGCATGTTTTTTAGGGGCTTCTAGTTACAAATCAAAATAGGAAGTGAAAAATGCGCACAGCAGTCGCGGTCGGGTCTGCAAAGACGCAAATTAAATGTCATCTCAAGCGGTTCATTTCCACGATTTGGTACAACTGCGTTCATATCAGCAGCGAACCGTACTGGAGTTCACATGAACAGTACCTCAGACCACCTTTTCAAGCGGACTTGGGTGTGGTTCCCGGGTGCGCACCCAAGTTCGGAAAACAGCGTTCACATTACCCAAACGAACCAAACTTTTACATCATTCGAACCCGGTTGCACACTAAAAGTGCTAGGCACCCTAAGAGGCTCTTACAAATGCATAGAATGTAATGGGTCAATTGAGCAGGTAGAGGGTGTTTATTTAGTTTTAGTCCTAATGGTAAACTCTTGGAATGGGTCAAGATACAATGCACACATACATTATTCTGAAGATCCTGTTATCATAACAACCCCAACTGTACCCTGTCTTTGAAGAATGCTACAAGTTTGATAAGGCAGGAATGTCTGCATGGCATCACGGGTTACATTCACATTTTCATTAATTCATTTGGCAGATGCTTTTATCCAAAGTGACTCACAAAATGAGGAAGTATACAACATCAGTGATGCAATAAAGAAAATAATACATAAGTAAAAATATATCCAATGAAAATAGACACTCAATGATTTAAGTCATCTCTGTAGAGAATATTAGAATATCTGAAGGCAAACATGGCTGGTTTATTTCTAAATGTCTAATATCATTGGAACAGAATTTTAGTAAAGGTGATAATGTTTGGTTTAAAACTCTATATTTTGGCGTATAATAGTGCTGTACCTTGTCAGTTGTAGTGAGACTGCTGGGCTGTCTAGCTGTTTGATTCCCTCCATAGCACTTTAAGGTAAAAAAACCAAAAAACTCTCAATTCAAATGGGTCACGTAAGTGTTGTGGTGTTCACCGCGAGTGATCCTCTCTGCACTCTCCTGTCTCTGGAGCATAAATATTAGGAAGCACGCACCATTCAAGAGATAGAGAGCGCAACACTCACGTGAAACACAGATGCTTGTGTCAGATGAGAGGCAAATTTAGCAAGTATTAAGTGTTTATTGACGCAAGATTAATGTCATTTGAATTTGCTGAAGTTCATGAAATTTTCAGTGCCTGAAAGCCCTGCCCACTGATATATGCACATGGTGCACACATGGATATTTACATATCGCAATATACGCGATATAGCAAAATTTGGGTTGACACTTTATATTGTCGCCATGATATATATCCTCATATCGCCCAGCCCTACTTGCAACCACCTAGCAAAGCCTAGTGACCACTCAGAACACCCTAGCAACCACTTAGCAACTCCTAAGCAACCACCCTAAACACCCTAAAAACACACAGCAACAAGCAAAAACAACCTACAAACACCTGAAATACCTTAGCAACCAGCCAGATCACCCTAGCAAAATCTTAACCCTCTGGGGTCGACGGACACGCCGGCGCGTCCTGCTGGATTTTTTCCGCATAACAGCAGAAACAACTTAAAATACTCCGTCATTTTTGGGCATACAGATAAGTGTAAGACATCATTAGAGACTATAAAGGGTCTACTTTTAATTGTGTACACACAATAACAACAAAACCTTGTGCTTTTGTAAAATAAAGAAAATAAACAGGGTGCGCTTTCAGCCGTCAACGAGCATCTTTCTGAAACACGTCACAAAAATGAACAGAAACTCCGTGAATATTTATCACACACACATGAAACATACGTCTAAAGAAAGCTTAAAATGTCTAATTTTAAATAAAACAATTCAAATTTAAACAAATATTCTCCTGCAATGTAATCTGTATGAAACAAAGCGATGTACAGTTTCTCCTGGCTCAGCTAATTATCTCTAATGAGATCACACCCACCAGCAGAGCGCGCTATTCATACGGTAATGTGCTGAGGCGATCAATGCAAATGGTAAACGCCCCCAACAATGCCTTAAAAAGCATCAAGTTCATCCACTTTCTTGCGCGTTTGGAAGATGGCATGCTACACAGGTGAGGAAGCTCTTCAGATGGTCCTGAATAGTGATGAAGAGTTCACATTTTCCTCAGAAGAAAAGCGGGAGTCCGACGAGGA
The DNA here is from genome assembly GCF_019703515.2 of Myxocyprinus asiaticus. Classification (NCBI taxonomy): domain Eukaryota; kingdom Metazoa; phylum Chordata; class Actinopteri; order Cypriniformes; family Catostomidae; genus Myxocyprinus; species Myxocyprinus asiaticus. The sequence goes on from NC_059376.1 coordinate 2,512,746, forward strand.
ACGTTTGCATTTTGAAGAGCGACTTGATCCAGCCGAGGATACAATTTCGGATGAGTAAGTCATTTAGTTTTACTTACATATTAGCTGACATGCTATTTTATATAAACGTACATATTTTACTAGTTGGACTATTTCCAGACTTGCCAGCCAGTATTCAAAGTATTGAAATTTGAAATGTCCTAATAGGCAAGTTTTAGTTACATTTAAATGTTGTTTCGGCTAAAGCAGGTATTTAAATTGTATGCTGTATGATATAAATATGATATGTAATATGAATGTTTAGATTACATTTTAACCCGTGTTTATGCTGCCTCATTATCATCGATGAAGCTTGTGCTTGCAAATATCTGTACGGGTGTAAATGTGTAAAATGTGCTGTACATATGCCCATATTAGAAAATCAGCATATTAGAATGATTTCTGAAGGATCATGTGACACTGAAGACTGCAGTAATGATGCTGAAAATTCAGCTTTGATCACAGGAATAATAGAAATAGAAAAGTTATTTTAAGTTGTAAAAATATTTCACAATATCACTGTTTTTGCTGTATTTTTGATCAAATAAATGCAGCCTTGGTGAGCAGAAGAGACTTCTTTTAAAAACATTAAAAAATCTTACAGATCTAAAATTTTAAATGGTAGTGTAGGTCTAAAGTTTTTAAGTAAAGTCTTTATGTAAAGAAAATGTAAAGTCAGATTACTTCTTTTAACTTGTGAATAAGCTACAAACAATACATTCATTCTCTCTCAGGGGAGGGGTCTTTGTCTCTTCAGGTGTGAATCACATCAATATTCATGATCATCCACGCCTCCTCTCATATGGCCTTTCTAACACTAAAAGTGTCTTACAAAAGTTAAATGACTATATTGTTTTGTATGAATGAGTGATCAGGATGGTTTTCACATCATTTTTGTAGCAAAAACTCTAGGCTACAAGATCCAGTTCTCAAAAGTCTTGTGAACAAATGTTTAGTATGTGTTATATGGCCTTATTTCAGTGACTTAAAATGTTTTTTTTTTTTCAAAAACCACACATAAACATTATTTTCTCAAAAATACAAACATGTACATACATGTTGTTCACATATTATTGTAGCCCAGTTTGTGCTGAATACAGTGTTATCAGACTTTAGCCATTAATATGTTTTTAAGCAACTGAAAAAAGCACAAATGTTGAAATCAAGCTGCCAAAACAACTCGTTCTCTACTTTCTCCACATTGTGATGTCACACTGACCGTCTCCACAACAACACATCAACGCCTACTTTACCTTATCACTTCTGTAGCCCCGCCCATTAGTGGTGAGCAGTGAGATGACAGGTCAGTCAAGAACAGAGAGCCAATCAGAACAGTGAGCATTTACTGTCAAGTCTTAAAGGAGAAGCAGCAACATAACTGAGTTTTTTGTGCAAGTGAACCTCAAGGAATATATTAAAATAATAAAACAAGGCATGTCATGACCACTTTAATGAAAACTGTAAATGAAATATTAAATTGAATATTAAATTGTCATATGAGCTTAACTTGTATTGAACCTGGAATATTAATTTACTGGCACACCATACTACAAGTGCTGTTGTCAGATTTTCTGAAAACTACATGTGACCATGACTGACAGCTTTACACTGCTTCCGTCCCCCATGCTGCACCATGATGCTGGTGTGGGTGGTGTGAAATAAAGGAAATTTGCATGAGGAGATGACTAAAGCGTCCCTGAATCAGTCAAGAGACAGGACAAACAAGCAGTCATACAGCTTTTGCTGCTCATGACAAAATGTCCACTCATTGATTTGTCGCAATCCTTTGTTGAAGAGTACAAAGGCTGAACCTGATGAGTTAACGAAAATTATTTATTCATTTATTTTTCATTTCATTTATTTTTTCTTTTAGTTTTCATTAATGATCACCACACCACTCAGACGGGCGTGTGTTTCATTCAGCTGCACTAAGTCTGGCTGTTTCTGAACATAAGAACGTGTGCTGTCTGTGTGTGTACACCCTCCAATCCTTTTCAAAATGTTGAATGCTGTTGCTGCCTCAACAATTAAAGTCACCATACAGTACAGGAATGACTCAAAATGCCATAGTAACAAAAGACAAAAAGAAGGGCCCATTTTGGCATGTTTAGTTGGTACTGGACATTGATCCATGTCACGTTGATCTAGTCAATGAATGTGCTTTCATGATCAGTCTCTGCTGTCACTCACGTGCCACTGCCCATTCCCTAGTCTGGCAGGATTTGGTATTCTGCTGCATTTCATTTCAAAATGGTTGTAAAGGGTGCTCTTTAAAGAAAACATTTATGTGAACAGTTTCCATTTTTGTGTTAATCTCAAGTGGGCTAAAAAAAACCTCACAAACACACACAATCATCTCTCACTTAATTACCACACACGAATTGTGGAAGTCATCACTGCTGAGCGAGAAAATTTGTGATAGATGCTTGCTGTGTCCCGTCGTAGGTGACATTAAGATGCATTAAGACTCAGCACGTTCACACACAAACACTGTAACTGACTGTTTCTCACCCAGTCGATGCACGCACGCACACACACACACACACACACACACACACTCACTCACTCTCTCACACACACACACACACACAAGCTCTGTTCCAAACCCCCGAGGGCTGCTGTGCAAGAAAACATGTCCAGGTCATTTCACCCTAACATGAAAAGAAAGAAATAAGAAATTGTATTTTGCATAAAAGTCTTTGGGTAAAAAAAAGCACACTGAACTGTACTAACTGAAAAATAAATGCACTTCATTGACAGTTTGAGGATGCAATTTCATATGGTTGCATATTAAATCTGTGAACATTTCAATTGAAAACATTTTGCACAATATTTCATCATAAAAAAATCAATAATAAATATTCACCTTCCAAAGTTCAGTTACAAAATATTATTTTATATATATATATATATATATATATATATATATATATATATATATATAATATATAATCTTTATTTTTCAACAAATAATATATGGCACATAATATTTCACTTTGCAAACTTGCCTCTAAAAGTTCAGTAGCCAAATGTGGTTGGAAATTCAACCTTCCATAAAAAAGCCAAAGGTTTGGATCAAAGTTTTTTGTATTGTGACATTATTTTCATGACAATTAAGTGTATCCCATTTACAGGTAGTACAACAAATACTATAATGTAATTTAAAATGTAAATATTATTATTGTTGTTTTCTTTTTTACATTACAGTAATGAGAATGACTTTTTAAGGGGAGAAAATGTGCTTCACTGTCATGAAAATAATGTCACAATGCAAAAAAATCTTTAAAATATGTTACATTAAGCTTAATCGACAGTATTAATTTCAACTTTTTGTTTTATAATGGAAGTAAATTGGGACAGTCCTAAAAATGTAAAAAAATACACACTATTTCAAAAGTAGTCACACAAATTAAATATAATACATATTAAGATGTAAGCATAATATGTTTTAACCAGTTTGATAAAAATGCTTATACCATGGTCTGTTCTAATACTCAATTCTGACTGGCTGGAATGCGGGCAGCTCAAAACGCTGAATGCATAGTTTTAATTACTGTTTGATATTAATGGACTATTTGTAACCATAGCAACATAACATTACAGAGCAAGCTGAGTGAGCTAAAGCAATTGAAAACATTTCATAACAACTTTTATCAGTTTTGCTAATATAATGTAATTCGCGCTCACACATCTCTGACTCAAACACTCAAGGGAAAGAGCTGTTTGTTTATAAAACGCAGGCAGCATTTTGCGGTGAAGTGCTAACGTGCAAGGACAAATTGCAATTTCATTAATATAGTCAATCATGCAGCCTTGATGGATACCATACCGATGTCTCAGAGGTCAAAATCTGCAGGTTCCAGAATGATTTGAATTGTTTTCCTCTTATTATACAGTAAGTGCTACTTTTACTGTCACTGCCATGTTTGTAATGTCGGTTTTTCCACATTAATGTGAAAATGACCATGAATAAAAATTAAATAATAAATTTTATCTGGAGTGCCAACCCCTCTACATTCTGTGAATGTTATTATTTCTAGATTGTGCATTTAAATTCACAGTTTTGACCAAGTGCGTTCGCACTACTTTTTCTCTATCTGATTTCGAAGAGGCGGAGCTGCAGAACTAACAGCCCTTAGATAAAATGAACCAGTATTTTTTATTCTTCCACTCAAAATTTGCATTGCAAAAAAATATGACAGCTGTAACTAATCAATTCTGGCAAGTGACCATGGTATAAGAGGGATAATCCACGGCTAGGTGTGCATTAAATGATTTTAAATGCACTTCGTGAAGGCAACCACCCTCTGCTTCGCATCAGGTGATTCTTCATCTCCATGTCGTGCATTTAAACGAAATGATCATGAATGCAGCTCATGGAAATCATGAACGCGGCTTCACAATTGTGCAGCAAAGTGGATAGCCACAATCCATCAGTTGATTAATATTGTGGAGGATTAGAGTTTAAGAGATTTAATGCCCATTGCAATGAATATGCAATCTACAGTATGTGGGGACTAGTAATTTCAATTCAATTAGTCAATCTGTGATTAATCGTGATTAACTATGAAAAATTGTGTGATTAATCATGATTACAAATTTTAATTGACTGACAGCACTAATATATTTATATACATTATATATATACAGTGCATTCATAAAGTCTTCAGACCCCTTCATTTTCTTCACATTTTGTTATGTTTCAGTCTTGTGCTAAAATGCTTTAAATTATTTTTTTTCACATCAATCTACACTCCATATCCCATAATAACAAAGCAAAATCCTGATTTTTCATAACTTTGCAAATTTATTAAAAAGAAAAAACTGAAATATCACATTGACATAAGTATTCAGACCCTTAACTCAATACTTAGTTGGAGCACCTTTGACAGCGATTACAGCCTCAAGACTTTTTGGATATGATGTGACAAGCTTTGCACACCTGGATTTGGGGATTTTCTGTCATTCTTCTCTGCAGGTCCTCTCAAGCTCTGTCAGGTTGGATGGAGACCGTCGGTGGACAGCCATTTTCAGGTCACTCCAGAGATGTGGGTTCAAGTCCGGGCTCTGGCTGGGCCACTCAAGGACATTCACAGAGTTGTCACTAAGCCACTCTTGCGTTGTCTTGGCTGTGTGCTTAGGGTCATTGTCCTGTTGGACGTGAACCTTTGGCCCAGTCTGAGGTCCTGAGTGCTCTGGACCCGGTTTCCATTAAGGATGTCTCTGTATTTTGCTGCGTTCAGCTTTCCTTCAACCCTGACCAGTCCCCCAGTCCCCCAGTCCCTGCCACTGAAAAACACCCCCACAGCATGATGCTACTATCACCATGCTTGACCGTTGGTATGGTATAGCGCAAGTGATGAGTGGTGCCTGGTTTCCTCCAGACATGACACTTGAAATTGAGGCCAAACAGTTCAATCTTCGTTACATCAGACCAGAGAATTTTGTTTCTCACAATCTGAGAGTCCTTTAGGCGCTTTTTTGCAAATTCCAAGCAAATTTATCTTTCTGAGATGCTATTCTTTTCACCATAATTGTACAGAGCAGTTTTCTGAGTTACCATAGACTTTGTCAGTTTGAACCAGTCTGGCCATTCTCTGTTGACCTCTCTCATCAACAAGGCATTTCCATCCACAGAACTGCCACTCACTGCAGAGAGCCGTAGGCAGTCAAAGCAGTGCTGATTTAGGGCCATATAGCATGATTGCAAGTGTGATATTGCTTATATACAACAGTTCAATGAGGTAAAAAAAATTAGGTAAAACTGAGTACGGTCACAAAAAATGCATTTGTGCATGGAACTACTTTCTTATGCGACAGATCAGAATCTGCCGTTGAATGTTCAAACCAAATGATGCATCCAAGCCTCTCAAAAACGTCACTTTAGAACTAGTATCATGGCTTGGGCTGTTTCTAACAAGTTATTGGAGAAATGATGTATGTGTGTGTGTGAGATAAGAGAGAGAGAGAGAGAGAGAGAGAGATGGAGCATGTGCGATCACCTGCGTCTGCTGCCACTCTCAAACAGAGATGCTGTAGTATGTTAGTCAGCATTCTGAAGATAATGCCATTTTGGTCAAATGCATCCTATTTTCTCTGTGGAAAAATAGCCATCTGAGTAGGGGTATTTCTCCCTATTTCATGGTAGCCGGTGCGCAAGTCACTATAGAAACCACAATGTCCTCCGCCATTTTGAACAGTATGTCCTCTCCAATGTGGAAAGTCCGGTAAGAGGTAAGTGCCTTGAGATTGAGTAATTAATCAGTCTGTTATGTCTCTCAGCTGTGATGAGCCCAGTTGTTAGTTTAAAGCCTTTTAAAGCTATTTCCTAGCTTTAGTACTGTAGTATTAATACGAGCGATCATGTAGTGCTGATGAATGAAAATACTGACTGACAGCTCTGACTAAATACATGTTGTCTCAGCTGACTCATTTACACACAAAAATGTCTTTTGTCACCACCTGCTGGCTAAAATCTGGGATGTCACAAAAATACATGTAAAGAGATAGCGCTTAACACATCTGCACTGCTCTTACAATTTAGTTTAGAATGGCATGAACACAAGCGAAGTGATACACACAGTGAAGCGTCCGAGTGCTAATGGTGTAAGATATCAGTACTCATGGAACGTCTCTCGTCCAATCAGATTCGAGGACCGGAACTAACTGTTGTGTATATATACATATAAACACGCATATACTGTATGTTGAGTGGATTACTTCAATTTGGTTTTGCCTCATTGAGTGTTTGGTCACTGTTACATAAAAGCATTACATACTATCTTACATAAGCCAATCCAAGTCAATATAAACGTTCTATATTGCTAACAGAGAAATCATAAAATAATCCTTCATCTTGTGCATTTCTACATTGATAACCAAAGTTATGTATATTTGTGTGCTGAAGAAGCATGTATCTGTGAAAAAATCATTACTGCTGTTTGCCTGTATTAACCATAGGTAACTGTGTGTGTGTGTGTTTGAGCTGCTATTACCAGATCTCTTCAAAATAACACCTAGTGCCTCATCCGTGGTAACCATAGAGATTGTGTGTGTGTGTGTGTGTGTGTGTGTATGTGTGTGTTAGGGGGTATATTATCATTCTGTATGTATCCGAGTCATCTGCTCATGAGCTGTGCTGTGTGATTTCATAAAAATAAAATAAATTACGATAATTGCAATGAAAAAAATGGTATAATAGAATCAGATTTAACTTTGGTACCTTGTGTAAATCAACTAAGGCACAAATTTACCAGCAGGGATCAAAACACATACTATGCTGTTCGAAATAGCATACTACAGCACTACTTGTGTTACCATATTAAAACTGGTTAATGTACCAGTATATCAATACATACGAATTAGAGGTCAAAGGATATAGGATTTTGCTGATATGATAATAAGGTGTTGGAAGAAAGCTGGTAACCGATTAATCGCAGGCAATTTTTAAAATGTATTTACTGAATGTGTAAAACATTTTCTTAGTCTTTCCTGTTACAGGGCAGCACATATTTAGAGACTACAAGAGTTGAAAAAGAAAGAAATCCCAGATGCAGTTTACTGTGCCACCAAAATACCAATAATAACCAGAATTTGTTGTTTTGTTTTTTTTTTTTGCATAACGCGGGATATTTACATATAAATAAGCCAGAAATACACCGGAACCTATTATTTTTAAAAGTCAGAGTACTCCCACAAATAAAATATGCAATCGTATAATCATCTACAACATATAATGATAGAAACACAGTAGTACTTCATCAGCAGCAGATCATCAGCGATCCCTTGTGATAAATGTCTGGCCTGATTGTGAACCACTCTGAAACCACAGGAAACACTGTATCACGAGCTGCCCGTGTGCTTGGAGAATGTGCAACCATGGCACATCTTCACTTTGAAGCATGCAGCCTTTGCCAATTAAATAATTACATTAGCCCATACCGTGAATCCTGTCTTTTAATTTGAAAAATAACAATAAAAACATTTGTTCTGCCATTTAAGATATTTTATAAATAAGACTTTTTATGGCTTTAAATTTTGAAAACTGATTTCAAGGGCTTCCAACAGCATCACCGACGACTACTGTGATCCAGACACCTGAATCATCATTTTAACATGCTGAAAGTGCACTTGACAACACCGCATATCTTGATATATATAAGAGTATAATGCTTTTCTTTGTTATTTAATCATACATTTATGAATTTCCATGATCAATGGAAAATTTACACAAACATCTCTTTTAAATAAAATTCAGTTGACCTCCTGTTTTTCTCAAGCGTTAATAGTGTGATGTTATCTACGCCAGGCAAAAAGCACAGAGTTTTGTAAATAAAGCACAATCTATAATGAGTCTAATTTACATAGAAAGGAGACCATGATTTTTAAATCTCAAGACACAGCGCTATTTTATTGCTGATTGCGACTGCTTAAACTTGCAGGTGGTTAGTGAAAAAGAAGCAGGTTTTTGAGCTGCAATACTATGCACAAAATTTGGAAATAGTACAAAATTGGGAAAATAAATACAAAATAACTGTATTTCTGAGATGGTAACTGGAAACCCCTTGCGATGGACACAATGTGGCAATGTGTACTGATATATAATGAGTATTGTTTCACATACTATTAAAAAAAACAAAAAACAGTAGGCAGTATACCGCATATGCAGCACAGTTTAGTGTTCTATTTCAAACATCGCAGTGATGACACAGTCTAACACAGTAACGGTGTGTTATTATACAGTGAAAATGGATCCTTCAGATACATTTACCTCTTCTATCTGCTCCCGTTTTCTCTGTATGGCTCTATTTCGAGCTGCTGCACGTGTCAGAGATGGGAGAGCGTCTCTGGCCTGACCTTCTTGTGACACCTGCAGGGGTCACCAAACAAAACACACCACACACTTTACATGAAAACAGTACACAATAGAGCTTGAAAAATTATTTTCTCTTTTAACAAATGGTCAGTGAAAGGAGTGCTTAAACTTCAGTAAATTTTTATCGTCAAGCTCAGTAGCTCAAACTAAATATTACATGAGCTGTTTAATTTTCTATTCATTTTATATGAGGTTTGCCATTTTTCAGCCCTGCTACCCTGTTGAGGGCAATATGTGGGGCACAGCTAAACATTTATTAAAATAAGTACAATCAACAAAAAATTCAAGGAATTTACTGTAAAATCAATTCAACTGAAGTCAAAATACAACATATCTGTTACAACTATCTAATTAGTTCCTGTTTCAAAAAACATGGGGTTTGTGCCACCACTGTTCTTTCATTTCAAAATACAACCTCAGTTCTGAATTAGATGATGGAAAATGCTAATAAAAACTGAAAGGAGTGATTTGTAAATTCTATTCACCCTGTGCTATATTTAAAGCAATACAACAACATATTATTTGACATTTTACCTTATGAATGTATTTTTTTTTTTAAATACACACTAATTTTTAAATCAGATAATTGCAACACGCTACAAAAAAGTTGGGACAGTCAAGTGTTTACCTCTGTGTAACATAATTCCTTCTAATAACACTTATTAAATGGCACCCTTAAGGCCGATTTATACTTCTGCGTTGAACCTATTGTGTAGCCTACGCTGTAGCCTGATGTGCACCTCTTCAAAAATGTTTACTTTGTGTTCCATGGAAAAAATAACAGCATATGGGTTTGAAATGACATCAGGTTCAGTAAATAATGGCAAATGTAAATTTTTGCGCAACTACTCATTTAAGTTGTATTGAACCCGGCACATTCCTTTAAGAGTGATTCTAATGAATTAAATGAATGAGGAGTTTCTTACAGTAAACGACAGTGATGGTCTGTCTGCAGAGGAGGACTGAGGAACATCTGTAAAAAAAGAGAGAGAGAGTGAGGTTACTTTAAGACAGTCCATGGGGTGTGATGTGGAAGATCTGCCTCACAACATTTGAGCTTTTGTGTTATATACTGGCTGTGTGTCTGGATGCTTAAACACATATAAACATGGTCTCTCTCTCTCACTCTCTCTCTCTCTCTCTCTCTCTCTCTCTCTCACACACACACACATACACAGTGGACACACACAAGAACACCTTCAGCTCTCTCCCACACACGCACACATACTCTCATAATCTCTCACTTTATAAGTACACACACACACACAGTGAGTCACCATCATTGCCGCATATCTCACAGGCACAAAACAGTGTGTGAGATGGAGGGGGAGGCGAAAGCTTCTCAACACGCCAAATCTGATTTTTATCCAAGTCAAAAACAGACGTGCATGTCTGCAGCACAAACATACAAGCACACATGACTTTCACACACACACACCCACTCAAATGTACATGTCACATTGTCTACCATTCAGAACTGAATTGAGAATGCCTTTTAAACTTCAGCATTTGAAAATGTAAGGTAACAAACAGAATGATGAATTCTATTTAGAGTTAGAATTTAAGTAGGATGAATTCAAATTGAATTAATTTCACATGAATGAGATTCGTATGACTGCTGTTAGTGTAGTTTTTAATAATAGTTTGTTTCTTTGTATGAATTACCCATAAACACGTAACAATACACACAATGTATAGGGTTTTCTAGAAACAAGAGTTGAGTTCTCACCTGGTGGGTCTGTTCTGATAGGCTCACGAATAGCTGACCATGTCATTGTAATAATTTTACATATATGTTTGGCACTGTGCAGATCATGCTAATACTTTTGTGCTATAATCAGTGTTGGTATTGTGTTGGGTCACAAATTGATGTTCTATGTGAAATCTGGGTCCTGATTCAAAACTTATAGAGCATGGTAGAACAACATTGCATTTCCCAGATTGTTCTAATTCACCCCCAAAGTCTCCAAACAACATGAAACCATAAATTTGTGTCATGCAAGTCCTCTGTTGTGTTTAACCCTCATATGATATTCAGTCATTTTTGACCATTTTCCTCATTTAATAAAAAATAGTTTCCTTTATCAAGACTTGTTGATTTTTCCCTCATTTGCCATCTGAATATACAAAAAATAAATAAATAATTGGGCTTTATTCGATAAGTCTAAGTGGTCATAAAAATAATCAATAATAATAATTAAAAAAAAAAAAACGACACCTTTGATATTTGTGATCAAAATTGACCAGCTATTTAAAATGAATGGGAAAAAACAAAAAAACAGAGTAATTTATTTTTGGATCTGTCACATACAATCAATAAATCAGCTACAATGCAGAAAAAAAAAAAAAATAGACAGAAATTACAGGGTGAGACTCTAAAACATCCTCAGTGCAAAACATACACACCCACTCACACACACACAAACACAAAAACGAACCTATGAGATTATAACAGAGCGTTATTTATTTTTATGTTTTTTACATTTATTAAAAAAAATAAAAAATCAGTCACAATGCTAAACACACATACACACTCAGAAATGAAGTGGTGAGACGATAACACACAATGCAGAACAAACACACACACACACAGAACCAGGGCATCAATAAGTGGAGCTATACTGCCATCTTTTGGTCATTGTTGGCATTACAAGTCATCTGTTGTTTTCCAGCTGATGACAGCAATCTGACACACACACATGTTGGTGCGGCTATCCTTATGAGGACTCTCCATAGACATAATGATTTTTATACTGTATGAACTATAGATTCTATCCCCGAACTCTACCCCTAAACCTAACCCTCACAAAAAAACTTTCTGCATTTTTACATTTTCAAAAAAACATTGTTTAGTATGTTTTTTAAGTGATTTGAATTATGGGGACACTAGAAATGTCCTCATAAACCAGCATAATACCCTTGTAATTACTAGTTTGTAACCTAAAAAATTCCTCATAAACCACCCAAACCCTCCCACACACACACACACGCAGAAGCTCTACAGCCATCTTTTGGTAATTGTTGACATTACAAGTCCTCTGTTGTTTTCCAGCTGATGACAGCTATCTGACTCTCTCTCTCTCTCTCTCTCTCTCTCTCACACACACACACACATTTGCTAAATAAATGTTTACTATAGAAAGTTTGAAACTGCAAAATGTTTACTCTGATTCTGTTTTATAATCTAATTGAATTTTCTGAAAGTTCATTTCTGTTTCTTGACATTATTATACATTTACTTTGAGTTATTACATTTTTATGTTTGAAATAAATTGTTGGTAGAAAAATGCTTATTCTGTATTTTCTCTTTGTAACACCATGGTCAGGTTTGATTGCAAGCATAATGACATTAACTGCAAAAAAGTGACACTTCAAATCAACTTTAAAATGCTAATAAAAAACAAAAAAAACAATACCTCACACTGAACAATGGCAAAAATCAGGGCTAAATACACAGACATGGTAACAAGTAAACAATACAACCAGTCACAAGACTGAACCAATGAACCAATGACATAACAGAACTGATAACAAGATAACAAGACTCATGAACACAAACCAATGAGAACAAAACACATGAAACAAGAGAGGATCACATGAGGGAACAGATCACATGACATGGCAATGAAACAGGAAATAAACTTTCAAAATAAAAGACATGAACACAAAACATGAACAAAACACATAAATGTGACATATCCCCTCCACAAGGGGCAGCTCCCGACGCCCAAACAAAAACACATGGAGTTCAATAGGGAGCTGGGGGGTGGGGGTGGCGGGGTCGTTGAGGCATGGCCTGGCGAGACAGGGCGTGGGGCATGGCCTGGCGAGACAGCACGTGGGGCATGGCCTGGCAAAAACAGGCCGTGAAACATGAGACCAGGGTGGAGCCATGGAAGGTGGAGCCGTGAGAGGCTCGAGGGGTGGGGCAATAAAAGGTGAAGCCGTGAGAGGCTCAAGGGGCAAAACTGGGGAACTTGGATCCCGGAGAGTAGCCGAAGGCTCGAAGGGCCAGGGTGGAGCCAGAGGCTCGGAGGACCAAGGCAGGGTCACTTGATGTGGCAGATGTGGTAACATAGCATGATGAGGTAGGAATGGCAGCATGGCATAACGTGGCTGCTGAGGCTTGCAATGCTGGCTCATTGGCCGTGGCAGGCGTGGGCACTGGCTTGTTGGCCGTGGCAGGCATGGGCTCGTTGGCCGTGGTAGGCGTGGGCTTGTTGGCCGTGGCAGGCGTGGGCGTTGGCTCATTGGCCGTGGCAGGCGCTGGCTCGTTCGGCAGAGGCAGGCGTGTGCCTGGACTGTGAAGCAGAGGTGAGCCTGGACCATGGAGCAGAGGCGGGCCTGGACCGTGAAGCAGAGGCGGGCCTGTGACATGGTATGGAACAGAATGAAGCTTGCCTGTGACATGGCATGGAGCAGGCTGAGGCGTGGCTGTGACATGGCATGGAGCAGGCCGAGGCTGCCCTGTTACATGGCATGGAGCAGACTGAGGCTTGGCTGTGACATGGCATGGAGCAGGCTGAGGCGTGGCTGTGACATGGCATGGAGCAGGCCGAGGTGTGGCTATGACAAGGCATGGAGCAGGCTGAGGCATGGCTGTGACAAGGCATGGAGCAGACTGCGGCTTGCCTGTGACATGGCATGGAGCAGGCTGAGGCGTGGCTGTGACATGGCATGGAGCAGGCCGAGGTGTGGCTATGACAAGGCATGGAGCAGGCTGAGGCATGGCTGTGACAAGGCATGGAGCAGGCTGAGGTGTGGTTGTGACATGGCATGGAACAGGCTGAGGCGTGGTTGTGACATGGCATGGAGCAGACTCTGGCGTGGCTGTGACATGGCATGGAGTAGACTCAGGATCCGGGGCAGAAGGTGGCGCAAGCTCTGCGACCATGACGTGGCACTCTGGCTCGGCGACCATGACGTAGGACCCTGGCTCGGTGACCATGACGTGGGACCCTGGCTCGGTGACCATGACGTGGGACCCTGGCTCGGTGACCATGACGTAGGACCCTGGCTCGGTGACCGTGACGTGGGACCCTGGCTCGGTGACCATGACGTGGGACCCTGGCTCAGTGACCATGACGTGGGACCCTGGCTCGGCGACCATGACGGTGGACGGCTCTGACAAGGCATAGTTCTCCTCAGCCACTCCTACAGTGAAAGGTGAACCGCTCAATTGTAGGGCTAAATCAATGAACTGAGCCAGATTGAGGGTAATTCAACCATCAGGCATCAGGGAGGAGACCGGCTCATTCAACCCAAAATGGAAAAAGTCCTTGAGGGCAATATCATTAAAGTCAACCCTGCAGGCCAGAGCGCAGAAGTCCTCTACATATTCTTCCAAGGGACGATTCCCCTGATGTAGGCGTAGGAGCTGAACTGCTGGGTTCATAGTCGGTGAGGTATTCTGTAACGCTGGCTGGCAGGCAATGACAGGCAGACGAAGACAATGATGAAGTGAAGAACCCAAGTGCAGTTTATTTACAAAGTGCTATCCGACAAACGAGGATCCAAAACAGACTTGACTTGACTAAGCTACATTACACAAAACAATACCTCACACTGAACAATGGCAAACATCAGGGCTAAATACACAGACATGGGTAACAAGTAAACAAGACAACCAATCACAAAACTGAACTAATAATAAGACAATCAAACATGAACCAATGCAATAACAGAACTGATAACAAGATAACAAGACTCATGAACACAAACCAATGAGAACAAAACACATGGAACAAGAGAGGATCACATGAGGGAACAGATCACATGACATGGCAATGAAACAGGAAATAAACTTTCAAAATAAAAGACATGAACACAAAACATGGACAAAACACATAAACGTGACAATAGAAGTGTAGGTTCTTAATTTTTTTATTTTATATTATTTGCTTATTTGTATATGCAAAATAATGGTAAAATTTAGGAATTTACATGTAAATAAGATCAAGATAGCATAAAAAAATAAAAATATTGCATAATTTTGTTGTTCTTACTTCAGGGAAGAAGAAATGGTATCATTATCATAAACAAAAGGGGGTTACACAACTGAACCCTTCCGGTCAAAAATGACCGCGAATAGGGGTGTGCCATTCTTCAATACATGCAGTCTCAGGAACATTATTACAAAAAGCTCTCAGTTCATTTATGTCAATAAATGTTTTGTTAACATGTGAATACAAGGTCCTTTTTTTCTTACTGTGTTGATACAGAAGACACATATATACAGTATATTGCATCATAGTTGTTTCGAGCCTAGTATTTGGAAGCTAACTGCATACTCAGTTATTATGCACTAAAATATTTACAGGTAATTGTTCTCCTTTTTCTCACTAACAATAATTACACGATTACATAGTGATTATTGTTAAGATTCCACTGCAAAACAATAAAAAAGCAGCAAATGGTCACTGAAAATTCCAGACCACAATAGAGGAACACACAAATAGAGCACAACAGTGCCTGCCCACATTTTCAGCCATCTTGGTTCCAGAAGTATTTTTCCCATTCATTTTTCCATAGAGATTTCATAAAAGAGCTGTAACCAAACAGCTTCGACATGAATCACAACATTACAAACTTTCATTTGAAGGAAAAACAAGTATATGAAAATGAGACAAAAAAGCTTTTGGTGCACTTTTCTTTAACTGCAATTCTCTGATTGGTGGATTTTCTCCCTCAGGATCATGGGTACTGCAGTTTACTACCAGGAATTCCAATATTAAACATGATTTCTAAAAAATTAAGTTGAAATAACACAAACTGATGGCTTCAACAGGAGCATATACCATCGATTAACAACCTCAAAGCTCACAGTAAGTCTGTCTTTAACGGCTTATAAGTTAACGTTAAAAATGATTTCCCCTGTGGTGAAAATAAATGTGATTTTTACTTCTGGAATCAGACCGTTACTGTTTAAACAGATGTTCTGATGTTGTGAGAGCTGGTAAGTCTCCTCTTATACTCACTGATCACTATGGAATAGAGAATTATTTAAATCTTTTTTTTTTTTTTTGACAGTGTACTTGGTCATTTTTGTATTCTTATGCCTTTTTCCTCATTTAATCTGTAAAGTAATGTTAAACCTGTGGTAGACTTGCTGTCCCACAATGCTTTTCTGATACTTGAAAATGCAGTGAAATTATCATGTAACATGCACCTTTATAATAGATCAGAAAATGCATTCAATAGTGGAAGTGAAAACCAACAAAACTGGATTTCATATCTTAAAATGAGATGCTATGACAGACGGACTGAGCCTCGAGGTGAAATTCTATAAAGCTATGATGAAGAAACAGCAGAATGCTTCCTTTCACACACTACAGTCAAGGTGTTTCAATGTACTGACTTTGAAATATATGACGACACTACCACCTAGTGTTTAAATAGAGTTCATGCTTCTGATTCAGCTAGCAAGAAACATGCATTAGCAGGGGTTGACATTAAAGGGGTAGTTCACGCTCATGCCATCCCAGATGTGTATGACTTTCTTTCTTCTGCAGAACACAAGTGAATATTTTTTGATGAATATTTCAGCTCTGTAGGTTCAAACAATGCAAGTGAATGGTGACCAACATTTTGAAGCTGTACTGTATTCAGCATAAGAATGCAAGTCATACACATACTAATTTTTGGGTGAATTATTGCTTTAATGCTTGTCTGAGACAAATACACAATGTTAATAAATGAAATGAGGTAGATGATGTACTTATACAGTCACACCGAAAAGGTGCACTCACAGATTTTACAAATAATAAATGCGCCAGAGTTAATGTATTAATGTATTTATACAAGAAAACAATTGCAGGAAACAGTTTATCTCATACTTGAATGCTTATCATCTTGCACAGCAGACAAGCAAGACACACTGACTGTCAGTACAACGGCAAAGTTTAAGGCACTTTTAGTCTGCAGTCTGATTAGCTTAAAACATACAGAATACCATGATTCGGGTTACTACTCACAATATACAGCACCTCTCACACCTTATCACAGCTAAATCCAACCAGAAAACATCAAATTTTAAGTCCAGGTACAGTGTGAATCCAAAGAGAACAGGGTTGTTTTTCACTAATACTAAAACTAAAAATAACAAGTGACTTTTGCACAAGTAAATCATAATTTGTACTGAGAAAAACTTAATGTCAAGCCTTGAATATAGAAATTGCTGAACAAGATTTACATATACGAATAATTACTACATATGCAAAACACATACAGCTAAACCAAACCTAAACCACTGCCCCACTGTGGCTCACCTGTGCTGTTGTGTTCACTGTGTTCTCTGGCAGCTGTGGAAGAGTTCTTGTCTCTGTTAGACTGCTGACTGGATGAGGACGAGGCTCTGTGCTTCAGCAGCAGTTTTGGGCTGTGTTCTCTGCTCCGCTGAAGTCTGGAGTGCTGGCCTGCGTGATACCTCTGATACCTCAACACAAAACCTGGACGTCGCAAAGAGCGCTCATCAACAGTCCTGAAAAACCTGAAGGGAAGATGATGTTTAATGAGAGTAATCTATCTTTGATTTAATACCCACTTTATTGGAAGGCTATTCACATGTGAAACTCGGTGGGCTTAATCACTACCCCTAATTTTTCCTGAAGGCTTAAGTCCGATTTTCAGTATATAATTCTGCGGCGAACCTATGCCGTAGTCTGATGTGAACCTCTCCAAAAACGGCCTTATAGGACCTAGGCCCTATGATTTCCACGATGCAGAAAACACGGACGGAATCACAGAACACTTGGAAATGGAATTAACTTTTCACCTTATGCGCCAAAGAAACTAGCGAGCAGACATTTTGGAAATGTTGTCTCTGAACTTCTGTTCTATCGGTTCTATATAGATTTCTGTGGTATTGATGTTAAAGTGTAATTAGCTAGCGAAGTGGATTTACAAGTTATAGAGTTGTCAAAAGTTATCATGAGTATTTTAAAGTGTTCATGGGATGTCATAACAATGAAAAGCAGAGCGGGGAGATTTTAAAACAAGAGTACTTCATTCATGAATAAAGATCCTATCTTCACGCTGTGGACATACTGATGTGTCTCTGTGCTCATGAAACTCCAAGAGACAACACAAAATCATTAAAAATATCTCTGTACGACACCTCTGACCATCTTCTCATTTCATTCACCCACTGCGTTATAATTAAGGTAAGCAGATTTTTTGAGCGTTAAACCGGGACAGGGGAAGGGGTGCGATACATGTGCGACACACATACACGTGAAAGTGTTCGTTTTACAACTATTTTAATCAAATTTAAGCCTCTAAAAAATGTAGGGTGACAAATTAATTTTAAAAAGCACAATTATAATTTTCTTTAATGTTGAACTTGCATATGTAATAATACGAACTGTCCTGTTTGAAATTTCATATCAACTACACATTTTAAATGCTGAAAACGGGCGGGGCTAAATAAGATGAATAGAATGCGGAATGTCATGGAATTTGACATATTTGTATGCACTTTTAAATTAAAATCATGATGTGTCCTAGTGTGATGATTAAACCACAAAAGGCTGATATTTAATCAAATAAATATACAGTCTGCATGTGCTGTGCACTTCAAAGTGAATGTGTGAAGCCAACTGCTTATAGACTGACAAAACAGCATCATGAGCATCACGCACAGTAGAGAACAGAGTGCTATTACTATTACTGTAATATTAATTAATAATAATAAATAAAATATCAATAATAATTACATAATATTTAAGCAATATCTCACAAGCAATAGTGCTATAGTACTGAATAAATGTTTTCATTCGTGATTTCAGTAATACTGTGATGCTCTGCTGTGCAGCACTTTATTTGACAAAACAAAATCACATTGTATTTGGGTTTGTTTTAATCAGGAGCATCCACTGTTTTTATATTCTGTTTATGTTTAATTAAAATGAGACAAAAAGACAAATCTTATAAACTGTGCTTTCTTTCTCTGTGCTATTTCTCAATATGTATTTTGTATGTGAGTGAAACAATCGTATTCTAACTGTGACCTTTCCGATCTGTATAATGTTTTGATCTCATATTTGACAGTATGATGTACAGTCAATGATCAAATTTCATAAGTTATGAAAACTGAACTCTTCTCATTTTTGAGCAAAATAAAAATCACCTGTTCATATATTGCCTATATGCATCGTAAAGTCCAGCTTCTAAGCTTTAAATGGACACATTTTGTGTTGGTCAAGCGACTGGTTAATTATTATATAATTATTATTATATATTAATTCATTTGATGGGGGGGTTTTTCGGCACAGAGCGTCAAAGTATGCCAAAATATTTATGTATTATTATTTAAGTGACTCAAGAGCAAACATATAGTATATGCCTGACTGCAGGCAACATATATAATAAATAATCTCAAAATGTTCACATACATTGATGAACTCGTTTTTACTGCTACAATAATTGAATAAATAATTTTGAATCCATGAATTGCATTGTTTTTATTTATGAAATGTATAATTATTTCAGAAACGAAGGCATTTTCTCTCAATACACTAGCACAAATGCAAAACTATGAATGCAAACCACAATGTTGAACCCTTAAGGCAGAAACATACTTCACGCAAGTACACAAACGCAGACGCGAGCGCTTGGCCAACGTGTAGTCCCATTGAACATACATTACGTGCACTCGTGTGTTGCTCTAGTGGTTACAAACCTCAGACCACAAGAGGGCAATAGATTTTTTTAGGCATGACCACATAAACCGGTGCTGCATCTGAAACCAGGAAAATGCTGCCTTCGGAGGCTGTATACTGAGGCAGGATGAAAATAAATTGCTTTTCAAACTGTTCGGAGACCAGTTTCCTTAAGAGTTCCATTCATTCAAAACAGCTGTCAGTTAAGACGTTAACTGATTAGGCAGAAAGTCAGCTGCCTACATTTTCGGATGCAGCCCAGATGTGTTAGATGAGTCGATAGTTGAGGAGTGGGGAGGGACACAGAGAAAAACAAGTTCGTTTGAATGGACTGGGGACAAGAAGTAATATATATTTTTAGAAAAGGTTCTGAATGCTGCCGGAGTCCGCCATGACAGTTGTTGATTGAAGAAAATCCGCACTAGTGCCCCTTGTGGCAACGCTGAGAATGCAGCGAGTATTTGCGTTGTTTTATGAATTGAGCACTGACACATTTCACAATACAACGATGCGTGAAATTGAGCTTGCGTAGCAAGGTGCATCTGCGTTCACGTACTTGCATAGGGTATGTCTGGGCCTTTAGGCATAGGTTTCACGCTTAAGGATAAACCGGCCTTTAACAAGATCACAGTAAAAAAGTTGCATTTTGCATAATTGCACTAACAAGCTAATATGTCTGAAATCATTGGAGTGTGTTGAACTGTGCAGTCTGTGCATGGAACTATTTTATTTTGCCTCCAGGATGCCAGTAAAGCTCTTACAATATCATTTCAGTATTAGGCACAGCATATTCCAGTTTGGCTACCTATCTGTGGACCAACAATGTAGATATCTGCTATAGTGATTGCTTAAACTGGAAAAGGGTTTTAAAGGTTATACCGGGGCTAGCTGTCCCAAGGACGCTGTCATGATGGCTATATCTTAGCAACTCCAATAACTATAGTCAAAAGTCCAATTACACAAATGTGTGTTTTCTCTAGCAGTGTTGCATTACTTACTTCTTTACATGCCTGTATACGCTTTTAAAACCACAGAACTCACCTTTATCTCATCATAAGGGTGCATGTAAACATAGCTAGTGTCACAACTATAAAGCATGCATTAGTCAGTTTTCTGTGGGGTTCTTTTTTTTTTTTTTACTTTTACAGGAGCGCCACATATCCCTGTGCAATGGCTCTGTAAACTGCCTGCGTCACAGATGCAGTGCACTGACAAAAACAACTTGCCAGGAAAGACACAAGAGTTCTTGTCCATAGATGCATCTGTGAACCAAAATAGATACTGTAGCTGCTCGAGTGATTGCTAAAAATACAGTATGCAGATTTCAGAAGATGTTGTTGGTGTAAACACACTTGTTAGTCGTGACAATGGTCAAATAATTTCACACTTTACATTCATATGTTCTCCACCAATAGTAAACAAGTCTAAAGCACATAAACCAGAATTCTGATTCAAAATATTGACCCTAATCTCATCCACAGACTGCCTACAGTCTGTGCACTAACCGTCTGATGCACATTGAACAGAAAACTGGAGAAAGCTTCCTTGATGCAAGAAGCACTAATCTGGCTGCTTTAATGGAACTTCCATGAGTAAAAGCACACAGACTTGTTTGTATTTGTATTTTATCACTCCGTCTGGAGCCAAGCGCTTTTGAGGATTAAATAAAAATTTTGTAAACTGAAAATAATTAACACAATAAATGAAAATGAAAATTATACAAAACTGACAACAGTAAAGATCTAAAAAATCCATCGCTAAAACTTAACTAAACTGGAGAGTACATTTTTAAATAGTTTAAAAATAAAAAAGCTAAACTATAATAGCCTTGGAATCATAGGCGTTACTAAACTCTGTTTAGGAGGGCTTCAGCCCCCTAAAGTGACAGTACCATAATAGCGCTTGTTATACAAATGAATGTAAACATAATGTTATTGCTTGTAAATTGTACACATTATTTCAAACTATCACAGCTCATATCATTAATATATATACAATTTCAAGAAATAATATTAATTGATAGAAAGTTGTTTTATATTTGAAAAAAGTTCAAATGTGATTATAATAATTAAAACAAATTATTTAAAATATATATATATATATATACACTTTCACATACTTTTTTAGGACAGGTTCTGTTCAGTTCTGTAGCTTGTTCTGCACCTGATCAGCCTGAATAGCACACTATTTTTGAAGGCACATTTGTTTGTGATCTTTTCTTATAACGGAAGGTATATGAGAAATGCTATTATTTAAGCTTTGAAGATTTCTATTGTGTTTTAAAGAATTTGATTTTGTTGAGAATTATAATGTGCATTTTGTGCATCATTTTTCAAAAAATAAACACAACATTCTGTCATACTTTGTCATTTAAGTGTTATCACATCGAATCGAGATAATATAGAATCGTAAACCTCATATCGTATATATCAAACCGAATCGTATAATACCTTTATTTTACCAGGGTTATTCTACTGAAATTAAAGTCTCTTTTGGAGTGATTTTCTCTTTTGAACGAATTCAAAACACTCGAATCACGAGTTAATGACATACAGAGAAACATCATCAGGAGTTAATTCACTCCACAAAAGATCGACCAAGCTAAATGTGATATTTATTATAATAATAGTTTTTTTTTGTGGTGTTTGGTAGTTTAATCTACAGAAGTTGCAAAATAATTGATTTTATATAATACATTTTTTTTTATTTTTTTTTTTGTAAATTAATGTAAAATAAAAATACAAATATTTGAATGGTTCTTTATGGTTCCAGTTTTTCTATATAACTTTATAAGTGTTTATTATAGAAAATGACAATATTCTGAATGAATATTAGCTGGCTCTCTTGAATGATGCAAACACAGTAAAAAAACAAACACTATCTATGCTAAAGAGTGGAATACATTAAATGTGCACTTCTAATAGTGTCATTGGGGATGAGCCCCCCTATGATTGAAATCCTAGAATTGTACCTGTTTGGAATAACAAGTTTAATTTGTCCCAGTTAGCACTAAATGACTCCCTATCTAGTCAACTAGCCAACTTTGCTTCAGGTATTCTCCAGGTCTACCCTCCCTGCCTTTTTTGCATTAGAGTTTTGCATTAGATGCAAAGCAGCAGAAGCAGCAGTGTTGTAACATCTCATTCCAGCCATTGTGTGGTGAGTCTATGAGTTTACTAACATCAAAGAGGCAGACACGGATTTGGGGTTATTACACTTACTGTTTCACAATGATTTTGTCATATTCTTACCGTGGACGAAAGTATTTCCCTCCAAACCTTGGTCGATAAGGGCGGGTGTACCGTGAAGGACTCCTCATCCTGTGGATGGGTCGTTTCTCTTTCTGAAAAAATAAATACATTGTTTTGTATTAAATTCACAGATACAGTCAAGAGCTCAAATGTAACTGACGGTTCATAAATGTGTAACAAAATTAACCCCTTGTGACTTATTTATCATAGCATTTTAAACTGTGGGAGAAACTGGGGCTAGTTGTCACACAGAGAATTTGTCCCAAATCTCAGTAACTATGAGGTTTAAAAAATCTAAATCATAAGTTCAGTTACACAAATGCTTATTTTCTGTAGCAGTGGTTTTGTATGTTGGTTTCAAACACCTAGTTCAAAACTTAATTTCAGTAATGTTTGCAAATTCCATCTTCCAAACTACTGTAAAATTCCAATATCTTCATATTTTTGCCAAGGCTCTTGGGTAAACAAGTGAACACAATAAAGGCACACTGGCATACATTACGGCAAGGGCCAACTTTAATAAAGGAAGATTTTAATTGAAAGGTTGAACTGTGTTCTGAGTCAGGACAGTAAGCACATTTACATGACGGTCTTATACCGTTTATGCTTAATAAGCCAACAATGTATAAGGTCATGTTAACACCTTAAACGATTTTCCTTTATTGGATTATGGTCATAAAGGGTTTAAGGAAAAAGCTTTACCTGCGTTCTTACTGGCTTAGCAAGTGTTGTGAAGATGATTGATGTCAAAAGCAGAAAATAACCTAAAGATTTGAAGGTTCATGTAAATGCTGTGTTTTTGAATAAGCTGATTTTGGTGGTTATCAAGTAAACACGCTCTATGGTATTGGTAATAAATGTCTTATATGTTGGATTTTTTAACTGGATATTTTTTATTCACGTTACTTTTTCTGCAGTTTTGTGAATTGTTTTGTGTTTAAATTTGACTGAGAATCCATTATCATACATTTTATATAGTATGTTGCAGATCATTTAGTATTAAATGTTTTATTCAAGTGTATTCTTCTATAACAGCCGATTCCCACTGTGACTACTTACCCTATTGGCCTACATTGTGAGAACACGCCCCGCTATTAGTGTTGTCATGATACCAAAATTTCAGTAGTTGGTACTGATACCAGTAAAATTTCATGATTCTCGATACCAATTTCAATACAGAAAAAATAGGTAATATATTATTGAACACACTCCTTTAAATGTTAAAGCCTATTAAAATGCTAAATTTAAATGCAAATAATACATTAAAACCATAGCATGTTTTCTTTGAAGTTTATATCAATTAAGTAAACATTGCTTAAAGTTTTTTTAATAGAACCCTATGACATTTATTTCTGAATTCCATGTTTTAAAGTTTAATTCAATTTCATTATCAAAATTGTATAATCAAATGAATCCAAACATTAATCAAATGAAAATAAAACAATTACTTTTCAACGTACCATTGCAGTTTTTGTATCATATGAAGTGCCTCAGTAAAGATCCTCATAAAATAATCTAAAACACATCACTGCTCTTATTTTTTTCAAATAAAGTGCTGCACAACAGAGAATCACATTGTAAATGAAACAAACATTCATTACAACAGCATGCTTGCTTGTGAGATATAGGTTCAATAATAATAATAACGATAATAATAATGAAATGCATTTTACTTAACACTAGTAATATATTTCTGTCGCAATTTCTCAAATTACACTCGTCCAGCTTTTATTTTGAATCAAACTTTAATTTTGCCTTGAAGGTGTTTCTGGTTCTGTGTTTTTGACGGTAGTTTCACAGTTCCGGATAAGACTTGGGTATACCATAGATATCCATACATAGATGCCTCATTTGGCTGGTTCGGATATGTCAACCGTGGCGCTATATTAAAACAGTCAACAAGGAGGGCTGTTTGAATGCAAGTGAATGGAGAAGAAGCATAAACTGCTTTTGTGGGGAAACAGCTCTAATTAGTGCTAATTTTCAGTATGTTTGCCATGATATTTTCATTTGTAGAGGACTGTATTTGCAGTTTTCTCCAAAAAAAAATTAAAATAAAAATGTTTTATAAGTGAAGTCAGGAATTTTTATATCATCTAAAATATTGCCTAATTTTTATGGAAAATCAGATAATCTGAAAGTTGGCTACAAAAGACTCCAGACTGTTACAGACCATATCTGTCAATTTACTTTCATGTGTTGATGGACAACTCTTGACCTTTCCAATATGGTGGATGAGCCGATGTATTGCAGTCCATAAGAACAGCTGCAAATAAGGTATCTACATATAGATATCTATGGGTTTTATGACCCAGTGTGACTAATGAAGTGCAAAATGCTGCGATTTAGTTATATAAATATAAAGTCTGCAGGCGCTGCACACTTCACAGTAAATGTGTGCTCTCTTCTGTTATTCACTACAATAAGCACAGCACGCGATGCCAATAAAATGTGGTGTTTTCAGCATATGAGCAGCTTCACACATTCATTTTGCAGCACGCAGCACATGCATACTGTATATTTATTTAATTAATTACACCCATGGGTGTTAGTTGCAATGTTAGTTGCCAACACCCACGACAGTATTAGGACGTTTTAGCACAATGTGTGGACTTTTTAGAGGGTCCCTTACCCGCATTAGGCCTGCAACATTTCGATCTTGACGGGACGATCCCATATTTTACGGGACGGGTGAAAACCCCCACGGCAGAGCGCAATGGTGAAGACTGGTGAAGCTCAGTAAAAAAATTATTACATCTGGGTCTATTTCTAATAAAAAGCTATCATATGGCTTCAGAAGACTTGGGAAGTATCAGCATTTTATTGCGTATTTATTAGCACAGAGAGGCCACAGACAAGACGTACATTAAGCAAATTGATACAATTGTGCAGTATATACATTGACCTTTTAAACCATACTGGTAAGTTTGACAACAGTTTTGCACACACAAACAAATGTTTTAATCGCAGAAATGTAAAATACACTCAAAACAAGTTAAGTGAAAGAGCGAGTAGAAGTGAGATATTAAACTCTGGGTGAGATGGAGGCTTAAATGTTTGCCTTTAGAGTTGATGGAAATTAAAAACGACAGCAAAAAAGCTGCTTTCCCTTTACCCTCTGCTCCAACTCATCCATTAAAAAAAAAAAAAAAAGAAAGAAATATATGTATGGGCACAATATATTTGTGTGCATGTGTGCGTGGGGTGTGTGTGTGTGTGTGAGAGAGAGAGAGAGAGAGAGAGAGAGAGAGAGAGAGAGAGAGGTGGGGTGATGTACTATTTTTATGTTCTTTTAAAAGACAGGAAGGTAAAACGGAAAGGTATGTAAAGTATTATCTGATAAGCACTGCAGATGCACCGGAAGCACAGTGAAGCAGCTGCAGCAGATCCCAAAACTATCGCGCGCGCGAACAGCTCGCGCTTGTTCAAATCTATCAATCATGTGAACATGTTTACAATGGTAAACAATTCAATAAGGGTTTACTGACTAACATTTGATATTGCGCAGCTTGATTTTATGCGTATTGTAGATTTTAAATAACTCATTGAGGCAGTAACCCTTTCATTTTCAGTTTGAGAATTGTCATTCAGAACCAAAAGAGCAGATAATTCACAAATAAATTCTGAGAGCTTATACTTTGTCTTAAATAATAATAATAATAATATATTGCCAATAAGTGTTGTAGTTCAGGTGCATAGTGAATCATTCATACCGTTTTACCCCCATCTGTGCGCGTGTCCATCCCGTCTGAAGGTCTCGCGCTGAATCAGTCGATCGATTATTGTGTATTTATTGTGTTTTCTTTAGATGAACACCAGCTCCGCGAGCATTTGCAGGCAAGCACCATAGGTTTACAATTTTGTTTTCACTTTCACTTTCTATTTTTTTCTCTCGCTGCTGTCATAAGTGAGTTCTGAAGTCTGGCTGTTCATCACTCTTCCAGTGCATTCCCATCTGTTTCCAAATATCTCCCGGATCTTCAGGGATTTGTATGACAGTCTGCATGCGGATGATCGTGATATAGATATCCTCCTTTCAGCATCACAACTCCACTTGTCATCGGATGGAAGTTAGTGTCAAAAAATCCTTTAATCTTTTCCTTTAAAACCTGAGTTTTTACTCTTATTTTCTCTTTCACTCTGTCAACATGCAAGCGACACGAAACGCTCCGTTTCTAAAGGATACTCTATCTTGCAAACGCGGAAATAACATGTGCGTCGCGTCACTTGTAGATGAGATGGGTCGTCAGATCCACCTGGCATCGGTCAAACGGAGCATCTTCTCCAACAGCACAGGTTATACAGGTTATACAGGTTATAGAGTTGTCAAAAGTTATCATGAGTATTTTAAAGTGTTCATGGGATGTCATAACAATGAAAAGCAGAGCGGGGAGATTTTAAAACAAGAGTACTTCATTCATGAATAAAGATCCTATCTTCACGCTGTGGACATACTGATGTGTCTCTGTGCTCATGAAACTCCAAGAGACAACACAAAATCATTAAAAATATCTCTGTATGACACCTCTGACCATCTTCTCGTGTCATTCACACATTGTGTTATACTTGAGGTGAGTAGAACTTTTAGTGTTAAACCAGTGGTGTAACTATATATTTACACCAGTGTTGGGTGTAATGCATTAGTAAGTAATTAATTGCTGTAATTAAATTACTTTTTCATTGAAAAAAGTAAAGTAAGGGATTACTCTTAATTTTTCAGTAATTACAGTTACTTCTGATGTAATTGTGTTAAACACTGTATAGACTATAGAACGATTCTATATAAAATAATAGTACATTTAAAATCGAAACATAAAGTCTAATGTTAAAATATATGTGTTCTGATTTAATGCTGCCCCCTTAAATTCTTTGGCCAGTTCATGAATAATTTATTTGATTTTATATGATCTGTTTGAAAGAATTAAAAGAACAGTTTCATATCTATCCTTGTATTTTTCATCTGGTCGAGGTTGATAAGGGTTTTAGAAAGTAATTACTAATAAGCAATGCAATTACTTTTCAGACAGAGTAATTAGTACAGTAATCTAATTACACTGCAGATGATGTAATTAGTAGTTAGTAATTAATTACTTTTTTAGAGTAACTTACCCAACACTGATTCACACACACACACACACACACACACACACATAAGTGTACGTTTTATTTTATATTGCATTTAGAACTATTTTAATCACATTTAAGCCTCTTAAAAAAGTGTGGTGACAAATTAATTTTAAAAAGTACATGCAATTTCCTTTATGTAATGAAATTGCATGTAAAATAATACGAACTGTCCTGTTTGAAATTTCATATCAACTACACATTTGAAACCAAATTATTAATGAGTTGTAACCTAAAAATTAAGCAGAATTACATGTATAACAATTAAATGCTTGTTTTATGAAAAAGTGCAGTGTGTCATAGTCTGAATGTGATCTGTCAGGTCCAATTTACATCCACAGGTGTCGGTAACGAACATTTACAGAGACAGAAAAAAACACCTCACGAGCATTTTCACCTAGTAAAGGATGCTGTAGACTCACACCATCAACTCTTGGTGAAAAATACTTTCTGTGCTCCCACACTCAGTAGCTTCAATACAAACAGGAAGTTAGATGGCAAAATTTGGAAGAGTGGAGCACTGAAAAAAAATAAATAAATAAATAATAATTGAAAAAAAAATAAATAAATATATATATATATATATTTTTTTTTTTTTTTTTTTTTTTTTTTTTTTTTTTTTGTGGCCGAATCTGATGTAGGGCCATATCGCACTCTTGCTAGTGTGATATTGCTTAAATATATATTTAAGCAATATCACACTAGCAAGAGTGCGATATGGCCCTACATCAGATTCGGCCACAGGCACGAGGCCGTAGGTAATCACAGCAGTGCTGATTTAGGGCCATATAGCACGATTGCAAGTGTGATATTGCTTATATACAACAGTTCAATGAACAAGTAAATGTAAACAAATTAGGAAAAACTGAGTACGGTCATAAAAACGCATTTATGCATGGAACTACTTTCTTACGCGACGGATCAGAATCTGCCGTTGCTGGTTCAAACCAAATAATGCATCCAAGCCTACGTTAGTAATTCAAAAATGCCACTTCAGAAATAGTATCACGGCTTATGCTGTTTCTAACAAGTTACTGGATAAACAAGGATGGATGTGTAAGTGTGTGTGTGTGAGAGAGAGAGAGAGAGAGAGAGAAAAAGAGAGAGAGAGAGACAGAGCGTGTGATCACCTGTTGCTACTCCCTAGCAGAGATGCTGTCAGCTTTCTGAAGATCAGCATTCTCAGTGGAAAAGTAGCCATCCATGCGGAGGTATTTCTCTCTATTTTGCAGTAGCCGGTGCGCAAGAGTCTTTCACTCTAGAAACCGCAATCTTCTCCGCCATTTTAAACAGCACATCCTCTCCAGTGTGGAAACTCCAGTAAGAGACGTACTTCAGCACGGGTAGACCTCTTACTGGAGTTTCCACACAGGAGAGGATGTGCTGTTTAAAATGGCGGAGAAGATTGCGGTGCCTTGAGTTCTGTAATTAATCAGTCTGTTGTGTCTCTCAGCTGTGATGAGCCTTAATGCTGAAGTTGTTCGTTTAAAGTCGTTTAAAGCTATTTCCTAGTTTTAGTAGCGTAGTAGTAATACGAGCAATCATGGAGCACTGTTGTATGTAAACACATGCGGAGTCACTTCACCTCACCTAACTGGCTCATATTACACACAAAAATGATCTTTTGCCACTACCTGCTGGCTAACATATGTAATGTAAAAAAAAGAAAATACATGTAAAAAGAGACATACAGTAGCTCTTAACACATCTGCACTGCTCTTACACTTTAGTTTAGAACAGCACAAACACAAGCGGAGTGATACACACAGTGAAGCGTCCGAGTGCTGATGGTGTGAGACCATCAGTGCTCATGGAACGTCTCTCGTCCAATCAGATTCGAGGACTGGAACTAACTGTTGTGTGTGAATATATATATATATATATATATATATATATATATATATATACACTATATTGCCAAAAGTATTCGCTCATCTGCCTTTAGACGCATATGAACTTAAGTGACATCCCATTCTTAATCCATAGGGTTTAATATGACGTCAGCCCACCCTTTGCAGCTATAACAGCTTCAACTCTTCTGGGAAGGCTTTCCACAAGGTTTAGGAGTGTGTTTATGGGAATGTTTGACCATTCTTCCAGAAGTGCATTTGTGAGGTCAGACACTGATGTTGGACGAGAAGGCCTGGCTCGCAGTCTTCGCTCTAATTCATCCCAAAGGTGCTCTATCGGGTTGAGGTCAGGACTCTGTGCAGGCCAGTCAAGTTCTTCCACACCAAACTCGCTCATCCATGTCTTTATGGACCTTGCTTTGTGCACTGGTGCGCAGTCATGTTGGAACAGGAAGGGGCCATCCCCAAACTGTTTCCACAAAGTTGGGAGCATGGAATTGTCCAAAATCTCTTGGTATGCTGAAGCATTCAGAGTGTCTTTCACTGGAACTAAAGGGCCAAGCCCAGCTCCTGAAAAACAACCCCACACCATAATCCCCCCTCCACCAAACTTCACAGTTGGCACAATGCAGTCAGACAAGTACCGTTCTCCTGGCAACCGCCAAATCCAGACTCGTCCATCAGATTGCCAGATGGAGAAGCGTGATTCGTCACTCCAGGGAACGTGTCTCCACTGCTCTAGAGTCCAGTGGCGGCGTGCTTTACACCACTGCATCCGACGCTTTGTATTGCACTTGGTGATGTATGGCTTGGATACAGCTGCTCGGCCATGAAAACCCATTCCATGAAGCTCTCTACGCACTGTTCTTGAGCTAATCTGAATGCCACATGAACTTTGGAGGTCTGCAGCGATTGACTGCAGAAAGTTGGCGACCTCTGCGCACTATGCGCCTCAGCATCCGCTGACCCCACTCTGTCATTTTACGTGGCCTTCCACTTTGTGGCTGAGTTGCTGTCATTCCCAATCGCTTCCACTTTGTTATAATACCACTGACAGTTGACTGTGGAATATTTAGTAGCGAGGAAATTTCACGACTGGACTTGTTGCACAGATGGCATCCTATCACAGTACCACGTTGGAATTCACTGAGCTCCTGAGAGCGGCCCATTCTTTCACAAATGTTTGTAGAAGCAGTCTGCATGCCTAGGTGCTTCATTTTATACACCTGTGGCCATGGAAGTGATTGGAACACCTGAATTCAATTATTTGGATGGGTGAGCGAATACTTTTGGCAATATAGTGTATATATACACACACCGGCAGCCAAAAGTTTGGAATAATATATAGATTTTGCTGTTTTGGAAGGAAATTGGTACTTTAATTCACCAAAGTGGCATTCAATTGATCACAAATTATTTTTCAAATTGTAATTGTAATTTTTCACATTATTAATGTCCTGACAATACATTGTGATCAGTTGAATGCCACTTTGGTGAATAAAAGTACCAATTTCTTTCCATAAGAGCAAAATCTGTACTATATATATATATATATATATATATGACACAACAGTTCGTTCCGGTCCTCGAATCTGATTGGACAAGAGACATTCCATGAGTACTGATATCTCAGAACATCATCACTCAGACGCTTCACTGTGTGTATCACTCCACTTGTGTTCGTGCCATTCTAAACTAAAGTGTAAGAGCAGTGCAGATGTGTTAAGAGCTATCTGTCTCTTTACATTTATTTTTGGGACATTACATATTTTAGCCAGCAGGTGGTGGTAAAAGACCATTTTTGTATGTAATATGAGCCATTTGGTGATGTGAATTGAGTCCTCATCAGTCAGTGATTACATTCAACAGCACTCCGTGATCGCTTGTATTAATACTACACTACTAAAGCTAGGAAATAGCTTTAAATGGCTTTAAACTAACAACTTCAGCATTAAGGCTCATCACAGCTGAGAGACACAACAGACTGATTAATTACACAAACTCAAGGTACTTACCTCTTACCGGAGTTTCCAAATTGGAGAGGACATACTGTTCAAAATGGCGGAGGAGATTGCGGTTTCAACAGTGAAAGACTCTTCCGCATATATACATACATATATATATATATATATATATATATATATATATATATATATATATATATATATATATATATATATATATATATATATATATATATACACACACACACTGATCACCCACAACATTAAAACCACCTGCCTAATATTGGTGCCAGACAGGCAGGGTTGGGAGGGTTACTTTTGAAATGTATTTCACTACAGATTACAGAATACATGCTGTAAAATGTAATTTGTAATGTATTTCGTTAGATTACTCAAGGTCAGTAACTAAATACTTTGTATTACTTCTTCAGCACGGGTAGATTTTTTTACTTCTTTTGACTATAAAAACTCAAAATACACAAAATACACGTTAAAAATACATTCTCTGAAAAACCTAAATATCTTATGCAGTGTTGTTTTTAAAACAAGATAAATCAAATTGATCGTTTTAAGGATTTTTAGATATTTTTACAG
This sequence comes from Myxocyprinus asiaticus, assembly GCF_019703515.2. NCBI lineage: Eukaryota > Metazoa > Chordata > Actinopteri > Cypriniformes > Catostomidae > Myxocyprinus > Myxocyprinus asiaticus. The sequence continues at coordinate 2,545,080 of NC_059376.1, forward strand.
GAAAACAATACAAAATTTATTATCAAGAATACGATTTTTGCCCTAATATCAAAGGTCTTACTAGAAAAAAGAAATTATGATCCAACGTGAATTTTCTTGATAGAAAAATATGATTGTGTCTGGTAACGTGCATGTAAAATGGCTAGAAATAGCATTTTAGCTTAGCGTAAAGCTGACAATTTACACAAGGTTTATTTCTATTTCTTCTGCTCCAAACTTACTTCAAACTTACTTTTCTGCTCGTATGAATGTGACACATCATAAGAAAGTGTTTCGCCGCTGTTCAAATGCACTGTGGATCGCATCATTTATATGTATAAATGTTTTCCATCTGAAAGGACTAAATATTAAATGAAACAGATGACAATAAAATGCAAAATAATTTCTTCAGTAATCAAAATACTTTTCGAATGTAACTGTATTCTAATTACCAATGATTTAAACTGTAACTGTAGCGGAATACAGTTACTTATATTTTGTATTTTAAATACGTAATCCCGTTACATGTATTCAGTTACTCCCCAACCTTGCAGACAGGCTGGTTTGAGTATTTGTGTAACTGCTGATCTTCTGGGATTTTCACATACAACAGTCTCTAGAATTTACTCAGAATGGTGCAGAAAACAAAAAACATCCAGTGAGGGGCAGTTCTGTGGAAATGCCTTGTTGATGAGAGAGGTCAGCAGAGAATGGCCAGACTGGTTCGAACTGTCAAAGTCTATGGTAACTCAGATAACCACTCTGGACAATTGAGTAGTATATCATCTCAGAATGCTATTCTGAGATACGGGTTGGCACTGTTTTGGTGGCACGAGGGGGACCTACACAATATTAGGCAGGTGGTTTTAATGTTGTAGCTGATCGGTGTATATAATATATATATATATATATATATATATATATATATATATATATATATATATATATATATATACACACACACACACACACACACACAGTTGTGCTCAAAAGTTTGCATACCCTTGGAGAATTGGTAATATATGTACCATTTTTAAAGAAAACATGAGTGAGCAGGCAAAACACATTTCTTTTATTTCTTATGGGATTCATATTCAACTGTAGGTTATAACAGAATGTCACAATCATAAAACAAAACATGGCAACAACTAAGAAAATGAAATGACCCCTGTTCAAAAGTCTGCATACCCTTACTTCTTAATACTTTGTATTGCCCCCTTTATCATCAATGACAGCATGCAGTCTTTTGTAATAGTTGTCTATGAGGCCACAAATTCTTGCAGGTTGTATAGCTGCCCATTCGTCTTGGCAAAATGCCTCCAGGTCATGCAAAGTCTTTGGTCATCTTGCATGAACCGCACGTTTGAGATCTCCCCAGAGTGGCTCGATGATATTAAGGTCAGGAGACTGTGATGGCCATTCCAGAACCTTCACCTTTTTCTGCTGTAACCACTGGTGGGTCAACTTGGCCTTGTGCTTATAGTCATTGTCATGCTGGAAAGTCCAAGAGCGTCCCATGCGCAGCTTTCATGCAGAAGAATGCAAATTGTCTGCCAGTATTTTCTGATAACATGCTGCATTCATCTTGCCATCAATTTTCACAAGATTCCCTGTGCCTTTAGAGCTCACACATCCCCAAAACATCAGTGAGCCACCACCATGCTTCACAGTGGGGATGGTATTCTTTTCACTATAGGCCTTGTTGACCCCTCTCCAAACATAGCACTTATGGTTGTGACCATAAAGCTCTATTTTGGTCTCATCGCTCCAAATTACAGTGTGCCAGAAGCTGTGAGGCGTGACAAGGAGTTGTCGGGCATATTGTAACCGGGCTTTTTTGTGGCGTTGGTGCAGTAATATCATCATATTGTGCTCCTTGAAACAACCACACCGTCTTTTTCCAGAGCAGCCTGTATTTCTCCTGAGGTTACCTGTGGGTTTTTCTTTGCATCCCGAACAATTCTTCTGGCAGTTGTGGCTGAAATCTTTCTTGGTCTACCTGACCTTGGCTTGGTATCAAGAGATCCCTGAATTTTCCACTTCTTAATAAGTGATTGAACAGTACTGACTGATGTTTTCAAGGCTTTGGATATCTTTTTATATCCTTTTCCATCTTTATAAATTTCCATTACCTTGTTACGCAGGTCTTTTGACAGTTCTTTTCTGCTCCCCATGGCTCAGTATCTAGCCTGCTCAGTGCATCCACGTGAGAGCTAACAAACTCATTGACTATTTATACACAGACACTAATTGCAATTTAAAAAGCCACAGGTGTGGGAAATTAACCTTTAATTGCCATTTAAACCTGTGTGTGTCACCTTGTGTGTCTGTAACAAGGCCAAACATTCAAGGTTATGTAAACTTTTGATCAGGGCCATTTGGGTGATTTCTGTTATCATTATGATTTAAAAAGGAGCCAAACAACTATGTGATGATAAATCGCTTCATATGATCACTATCCTTAAATAAAAGACAGTTTATTTGCATGATCAGTCATATTTTCAAAATCAATGCCAAAATTTCACAATTTCTGCCAGGGTATGCAGACTTTTGAGCACAAATGTATATAGCGGTGACAGATGCTGTTACTCACTTTTAGATGGCAAGTACATCTGCAATAGAACAAAATAAGTTTTACATCACCAGTATAAGTTGTGGTATTTATAATGTTTAATTTCACCTGATTACAGTTTAAATAGGTAAACAGAATAAAGACTTTATAATATTACATACTGCTGTGGGCCTAATGTCATTTCCTGTTGTCCAAAGAGCTGCATGTTAAACATCAAAAATAAGTGCTAAATCATCGGTTCCATTTCAAGTCGGTCACTTCGGCACTGCATCAGTAGCTGACGCTATAGGAGCTCCTCACAGGAGTGACAATCACTGAACACTTTGAGAATCATGCTAATCTCATTGGCAGATGCCGCTTGGCGCTCCGCCCCGATGCGTGCATCATTGCGGGCATATAAATCGGAGCACAGTGCCATATCATCAAGATTTTTCAACTGAAGAAAGAAAAGCGCATCTCTTGGTTTCTTAACAGCGAGAAATCAATATTGCCACAAGCGTACTCAGACTCAGACTCTAACTTAAACTCCCTCCTTTCAGGTAACCAAGGTTACATATAACCATGACATTCCCTTTCAAGCCAATCACTTTGTACTTTGTCAGTTGTTGACGCTATGGGAATCCAATACCATAACGCAGTGCTACTGATTTGCATGCACAAAGCAATGCCTACAAGCCAATAGGGCAGGGCCATAACCACAATATACATTGAGGGGGACAAGTCCCCTCCAATAATCAGATATGGGGGGTTGAGGGACAACTTGAGGGCAGTAAATAATTTTGTGTATTTTCTTTTTGCTAGCCATGCTGACACAGTTATGTCATTTTATAGATACATAAGTGATGAAAAGAAATTCAAATTGTATTCATCTTTTCTTTTAGACAGCATAAAAAGAAAGAAAAGATGACTGAAACAGGTGAATTGCTAGCAATGCAGACACAGTGTTTCTTTTGTACTGTGTAAAAAAAAAAAAAAAAAAAAAAACATCTTTTAAAACCAAAAATGATAAAATTGTTGGCTTTTATTGCATTTAAAGTTTTTAGTCAGAACTAAAGAGTACCATTGTTTTTATGAATCCAACACCCGCAACCCCCTCCATTCAAAATGCAGTGAGTCCTCTAAGGACACACCCATTGCCCATGCCTGGGAGGAGGCCATGCTACTGGTGGAATGAGCCTTAACAGCCATGGGACATGGCATGCATTGCAAATCGTACACAAGTGTCCCCTAATCCAAACCCACCTAATCCCACCTAATCCTACAGTGTCTTTTTCTAGTTGCTGTTGTATTGAGTACACTTGCATGTCAAAGTTTGTTTTAAAAAAAGGCCAAAAAACATTTGTCCTGAAATTGATCAGTTTATTTTTCTTTTCATTTTTTTGAGAAAGAGATAAAGGCTATTCCATGCACTCCTGTCAAAAAAAAAAAAAGAAAGAAATCAAACTGTATCTAACAGGACAGAGAGGGAAGTGGACAGTCCAGATGCACAACAACAAGTGGACAAGTACATCAAACCCCACACTGGTCCTAAACTAGCAGCTTCAATGAAAAGTACATGCCAAACACTTGAAGAATTCTTGGATGAACTTAAAGTTTAGATTAGAGCAATAATTTATATAGAAATAATCTTTTACTGTATATCATTTAAATACAATCATTTTTATTTGTTTTTTGGGTCACACTTTATAATAGGTGGCCTTAACTACTATGTACTAACATTAATACATAAAAGACTATGTATTTACATGCTGTTCTGCATAATTCACAAATTTGCTGCTACTGAGGTTGAGGTATGAGTAGGTTAAGGATTAGGATTAGGGGTTAGAGTTAGGTTTTGGGGTAAGGGTTGAGTTAGGGGTAAGGTTAACAGTGTAACTACAAATGTCATTAAATGCAAGTACCTTAAATGTAATTACAATGCAACAACATGTACACTACCGGTCAAAAGTTTTGAAACACTCATTCTTTATTATAATTTTTTTCACATTTTAGAATAAAAGAAAAGTCATCAAAACTATGGAATAACATAAATGGATCTATGAGAATTATGTTGTGACTAAACAAAATCCCAAACAAATCAAAACTGTGTTATATTTTAGCATCTTCAAAGTAGTCACCCTTTGCCTAGAATTTGCAGACATGTACTCTTGACATTTTCTCATCAACTTCTTGAGGTATCACCCTGGGATGCTTTTTAAACAGTATTGAAGGAGTTCCCATCTATGTTGGGCACTTATTGGCTGCTTTTCTTTATTATTTAGTCCAAGTCATCAATTTCAAAAACTTTTTTTTTTTTATTATTATTATTATTACATTTTAGTTTTATAATTAAATAAATTAATATGGTGGCACAATTATATTTTTGTCTACAAAACTAATTTCAAACATTTCAGCATACACCTTCAGATCAAAAGATTTTTAAGATCATGAGAAACATTTCAGTCAAGTGTTTCAAAACTTTTGACCGGTAGTGTATGTACATAATAAATACATTGTGTCAAATGATTAAATACATAGTAGTTAAGGCCACCTAATATAAAGTGGGTCCATTTTTTGTATATCATATACAGTATAAACTTAAATAGTCCTGCAGTAAGTGAAATGAATTATTAAAGTACAAATAAACCATGAGGTCAGGTCATAAAAACTGCATGTAATTTTGCAAGTATTAGAAAAAATGCTGTTTAAAATAGCTTTTGATGGAATAGAACATGCCACACTGCAGGGCACTCACTGCTGACAATGCTTGAAAATGAACTGCAGGGGTAATTGTTTATTTAGTGCAACATCCATGTAAACAAAAAAAGGAATAGAACTACGAGCTAAAGCTAAAAACATTCGTTTACAATAAACATCAGATTAACACAGCACAATTTACATATCTAATATACACATAATTACACACAACACAATATACAAATAATAATATACAATGTACAGTATACAATACACATAATATAGAATACACAAACAATAAAAATAGTATATAAAGTATATATAAAATATACAGTAGGTTGTATTGTATTGATTGAGTAAACTCGTTCCCTCAGTTAAATTACTGTAAGTAATGGCGTCTCCAAACTTGCGTAATTAAGTTTACTTAACTTGTTGGTCATATGGAATGAACTTTACTATTTAAGTTAAGGTTACTAGATGCAAGAAGACTACTCAGATTTGCTTTTTTAAATATTGTTGTTTCTACTTAATAATTTAAGTTTAACTCAAATTTAGATCATGATATAACACAGCACAAATAAAGAAGACTATGTTCTAGGTCAATCATTCAATAAATGTAATTTTCCATTGTAATGCACCTTAACTTCTGTTGCATGTGCACATGGTGAATTGAAATAGAGTTAACGGGGTCCAGCTTGACCAAAGGGGACACAGATCACCTTAATGATGACATCACACCAAACAACTGTTTGCAACAAAACAACAGAAATAATACTACATTGAGCTAAAACCTCTATGAATTCTTAATAATTTCCCCATATGTTCCCTTTGACCAAGGAAACATAAGTAAACAATTAAAGTGCAAGGGATTATGGGTATATACAAAATAATGTCACACAAAGCCACAAAGTCTTTCCGATGGCAAATTTTCTGCGTTTCTGTCGAACTTGAGCACTTTTGATGAGGGTGTAGAATCTGTGGGTAATAATACTGTGATACTCGAGATCCCAGCAACCATAAATAAACTGTTTTACTGTTGAGATACATGCAGATGCATTGTTGTCAGTGCTTGAAACGAAGCTGTTCTTCATGAGTCGAAAAATAAATTTTCTGTGTTGCACCTCTCACTTCTGGTAAATAGAGGACGAAATAGGATCTCGCATCATAGCTGTAACAAGAGCAAAATTATATTCCTCTTAGAATTATTTTTTTTTTTTTTAAAGTCCCTTTAAATTGTTCCAGAGTAAAAACTTCATCTTTGAATGCTGGTAACTTGTTAAAGGAATGTTCCTGGTTCAATACAAGTTAAGCTCAATCGACAGCATTTGTGGCATATGTTGACTTCCACAAAAATTTATTTCGACTCGTCCCTCCTTTTCTTTTTAAAAAAGCACAAATCTGTGTTCCAGTGAGACACTTACAATGGAAGTCAATGGGCTCAATCTGTAAACGTTAAAATACTCACTGTTTCAAAAGTATAGACACAAGATGTAAACAATATGTGTGTTAACCACTGATATGTAATATAGAACTGGATTGCTCATGACGCCAAATCAGTGAAGTGTAACGAAGCTCAGCAGGCAATGACAGGCAGATGAAGACGATGAAGTGAGAAACCCAAGTGCAGTTTATTTCCAATCGTGATGACCTGAAACCCTCAATCACCGATTTTATATCTGCATGTACAACGCAGATGTCCTACACATGTATTTATTTATTGATTTAAATATATGTATATATCTATATTTAAAAAATCATGCATATTAAACACTACCCAGCTCTAACAAACTTCATCGGCGAACAGATCAGCTGATGTAAACAAGTTCAATGAAACTGAGCTAAGATACAAACAGACATTTTCAGACTTATTTATTGTAAACACTGAAGAGTTTGTTCAGAGTTACTGGTTCCCCTTCTGTCACTCACTCAATGTTAAGTCGATGTAGTGACACTAGGAGTCGCTCTTGAGAGCCCCGAACACCTCTATTCTTTTGAGAAAAGGCCAATGAGAATTGGCGAGTGGAATCTGCATGCCACTCCCCCGGACATACGGGTATAAAAGGAGAAGGAATGCCCACTCTCATTCAGATTTTTTATTCAGAGCCGAGCGGTTGTACTATCAGCGAGCTGAATACTACTGCTGTTCCATTCACCTCTTAAGAAGCGTATGCTGTTGTATATATGATGCATTTCCAGTGGCTTTCTCTCCTGCACGACGAGTGCAGATTTCGTCCCTGGGCGCTTCGTCAGCGCTAAAAGAGTGTATATTCCTGCTAAAGAGTATATTTTCTCTATTAGAGCGATTTGGGTAGTTCAATGGGCGCGGTCTTGCCGGGTAATTCCCCGCGGACCTCCCGTTCCCCAGCATGCTCGTTTGCTCCCGTCCGGTTCCGAAATGAGACCAGCTTGCCTCATGGCCAGCTTGACGTCTCTTTCGGGGCCTGCGAGCAGGATGAGTCTTCGATCGCTGCATCAGAGAGCACACTGGTGATGTCGGATGCTGAGGACTTGACTGGCTGAGGCTGACGCAGAGCTGACCGCCATGCTTGCCCGGGCCGCTGCGAGTATCGGGTTGGACTGGAATCCTCCACCCTCCCCTGAGCGCTCGCGGCTTGATGATTGGTTCCTGGGTTTGGGGCGCTGCTCACAGCCACCCCCCCCCCGGTTCCTTTCTTCCCGGGGGTGCACGACAAACTGACGAGGTCATGGAGGGCACCTTTTGCTGCCCGGAACAGACTTCCGGGTTTGTCCACTCTCACTACCCTCGACGGCGGGGCAGTCCACGGGTACACGGAGGTCCCTCAGGTGGATAAGGCGGTTGCGATGCACCTGTGCCCGCAAAATGCCGCCACTTCGCGGGATCGTCCGGCGCTCCCCTCCAGAGCCTGTAGGACTACGTCGTCTCTGGCAACCAAAGCCTATAGTGCCACTGGACAGGCCACCTCTGCCTTGCATGCCATGGCCCTCCTGCAGGTACACCAGGCCAAGGCACCAAAAGAACTGCACGTGGGTAGTCCTGATCCCGATGTGCTGCAGGAGCTGCGCATGGTGACCGACCTCGCCCTCCGTGCGATGAAGGTCACGGCACGAGCCCTTGTGCTGGCGATGTCCACCTTGGTGGTCCAGGAGCACCACCTGTGGCTGAATCTGGTTGAGATGAAGGACGCCGACAAAGCACGCTTTCTCAACATGCCCATCTCCCAGATTGGACTTTTCGGTGACACCATTGAGGACTTCACCCAGCAGTTCTCGGCGGTGAAGAAGCAGACGGAGGCCATCCTGCACATCTTGCCTGACGCGGCTCAAGATCCCTCACCCTGTCTGTTCGCTGAGGGCGTCCCCCTGCGGCGGAAAAAGCCCGGGCAGCTCCGCCCGAGCCAAGCTCTCAGCCCCAGCGTAGAGCCACCCGCAGGAAGCTGACACCCCTGTCTCACGGCCCGGCACAAGGACCCGGAAGGCTCCTAAGCGCCCCAGAGACAGACGACCCAGGAAGGGAGACGTCCGCTACAGAGCTGGTATCCAGACCACTCCATCCCCCGGTGGAGGGCCGGGAGGTAAATCTTTTGTTTTCTTCTCTTTTTTGTTCGCCGCACCCCGAACGGGCTGCAGTACCCAAATTGTCAAAAAAAGAGTGGTTTCCTCACTCCTTGGGTCACATAATTGGTGTTCACGACTGCCGTTGTCACGGCGACCAGACACCGAGCACTCGCAGCCAGGGCCCCACGAACGCGGTCCCCTCGTTTTCGCATGCCCAGCTGCGCCATGCCTATGGCCAACCGGTTGTGACGAGTCTCGAGGACGACCCGAGAGTTCCTCCTCCTCAGTCGCTAACCTGCCCTATGCTGGATACACAGAGCAAGGTAAGTGCTTCGAGGTCCCCCTCAGCGCAGCCACCTCGGGACGAAGCAACGCTCCTCGACATGGCGTCACCTGCTCCTCCCTGCCACGAGGCCCCACCTCCACATACGTCAGACGTGTCCCAGGTTCAGCAGCGTCCACTTCACTTCAGTGCAGGGCGAGAACGCCACAACCCTGCGTGTGGAGATCGCGACCCTTCTTCGCAAGGGCGCGATAGAGCCTGTCCCTCCAGCTGAAATTGGGGAAGGGTTCTACAGCCCTTACTTCATCATACCAAAGAAAGGCGGTGGGTTGCGGCCAATCTTGGAACTGCAAGTTCTGAACGGGCCTTACACAGACTCCCGTTCAATATGCTAACACAGAAACACATTTTGATGTATGTCCGGCATCAAGATTGGTTCGTGGTGGTAGACCTGAAGGATGCGTACATTCACGTCTCGGTTTTACCTCGACACAGACCCTTCCTACAGTTTGCTTTCGACGGCCGGGCATATCAGTACAAGGTCCTCCCCTTCGGCCTCTCCCTGTCCCCTCGCGTCTTCATGAAAGTCGCAGAGGCAGCTCTTTCCCCGTTAAGGGAAGTGGGCGTCTGCATACTCAACTACCTCGATGACTGGCTGATTCTAGCACACTCTCGAGAGTTGCTGTGCGTGCACAGGGACCTGGTGCTCAGGCACCTCAGCCGTCTAGGGCTTCGGGTCAACTGGGAAAAGAGCAAGCTCTCCCCAGTTCAGAGCATCTCTTTTCTCGGCATGGAGTTAGACTCGGTCTAAATGATAGCACGCCTCACAAGCGAGCGCGCGCAGTCGGTGCTGAACTGCCTGAAGTCATTCAGGCGGAGGACAGTGGTTCAACTGAAACACTTTCAGAGGCTCCTGTGGCATATGGCTTCCTCGCTTCAGCACTGGCTTCAGACTCGAGTCCCGAGATGGGCATGGTGCCGCAGCACACATCGCGTAGCTATCACACCGCTCTGCCTCCACTTATTCAGCCCTTGGACAGACCTCGTGTTTTTGCGGGCAGGAGTTCCCCTACAGCATGTGTCCAGACGCGTCGTGGTCACCACAGACGCCTCCAAGTTGGGCTGGGGCGCCGTGTGCAACGGGCATGCAGCCGCTGCGCAAATATGCGTTCCCCCAGTGAGCCTACTTGCACAGACCCTGTGCAAGGTCAGGGAGGATGAGGAACGAGTCACCCTCGTGGACCCATATTGGCCCACCCAGACTTGGTTCTCAGACCTCATGCTTCTCGCGACAGCACCTCCCTGGCAAATTCCCCTGAGGAAGGACCTAAGTGGCCTACCACCAGCAGTGGTAAACACGATCACTCAGGCCAGAGTTCCCTCTAAGAGGCAGCTTTATGTCCTGAAGTGGCTCTTGTTTGCGAATTGGTGTTCTTCCCAAGCCAGAGACCCCCAGAGATGCGTAGTCGGGTCAGTGCTTTCCTTCCTGCAGGAGAGGCTGGAGGGGCGGCTGTCCCCCTCCACCTTGAAGGTATATGTAGCCGCTATAGTGGCCCACCACGACGCAGTGGACGGTAAGTCCCTAGGGAAGCACGACTTAATCATCAGGTTCCTCATAGGCGCCCGGAGGCTGAATCCTTCCAGGCCATGCCTCTTCCCCTCATGGGATCTCTCCGCAGTCCTCCTGGGCCTTTGTGGAGCCCCCTTGAGCCACTAGAGTCAGTCAAGTTGAAAGCCCTCTCCTTGAAGACGGCCCTCCTGAGCTCACCTCCATCAAGAGTGTTGGGGACCTGCTAGCATTTTCTGTCAGCGACACTTGCCTGGAGTTCGGTCCGGCAGATTCTCACGTGATCCTGAGACCCCGGCCGGGCTATGTGCCCAAGGTTCCCACGACTCCCTTCAGGGATCAGGCGGTGAGCCTGCAAGTGCTGCCCTGGGAGGAGGCAGACCCAACCCTGTCGTTGCTGTGTCCGGTGCATGCTTTGCACACCTACTTGGATCGCACGCAGAGCTTTAGACACTCTGAGCAGCTCTTTGTCTGCTTCAGCAGACAGCGGAAAGGGAACGCTGTCTCCAAACAGAGGCTTGCCCCCTGGATCATGGATGCCATCGCTCTGGCATACCAGGCCCAGGCCGTGCCCACCCCTTTGGGAATACGAGCACACTCTACTAGGAGTGTGGCATCCTCGTGGGCACTGGCCCATGGCACCTCTCTAGCAGATATCTGCAAAGCAGTGGGCTGGGCTACACCCAATACCTTTGCAAAGATTTTACAATATCCGGGTTGAGCTGGTTTCGTCCTGTGTTTTGTCAGGTACGAACAGGTAGAGTTTGGTAATATGGAAAAATTGGCCAGGTGTATTGCTTGCGTATAGCGCCTTTTTCTTTCCCTGAGGCGAAAGCATGCGCTTTTACCCCCAGTCGAGTTCACAAAGTCGTGGATCCTGGATGTCCTTCCTCCCTAGCTCCCTGTCGGTAGACCGCGTCTCCCTTGGGCAGGGCCCTCTCTGCCCCCGGCCGCCATGTTTGTAGAGCTCATCCCCTTCGAGGCAGGACCTACCACTGTGCCCCTTCCATGTTGACCTCCCCTTTGGGCAGGATGTGGTCTCCACGGGGTCTTTTCCCCCTGAAAGAATAGGAATGGAAAAGAACACCTTCCCCGATGCGTATAATCGCATTAGATGGCCCCAGCCGGATATAATACTCTGTGGAGAGAAAACATAGAGAGAAAAGGCCGCAGCTGGCGTGGCCTGCTCCCATGCTAGTTATGTCGTTTCCCCCCCTCAGGGATGTGGGGAACTACATGACATCTTTTTGAGGCGTTGGGGGAGGTTACGTGCAGACTGATGAACCTGCTATTACGCACGCAGCAGCTTGCTTGCACCTGCATCAGCAGTTCACGTAACACGGTTCACATGTTGTGGTGTTTTTCTATAGGGAACCCTAGTGTCACTACATCGACACAACGTCGAGTGAGTGACAGAAGGGGAACGTCTTGGTTAATGTCGTAACCTCCATTCCCTGATGGAGGGAACGAGACGTTGTGTCCCTCTTGCCACAACGCTGTACTAGCCACTGAAATGGCCGGACCTTGTCTTTGCTCCTCAGCACAAAACCTGAATGAGAGTGGGCATTCATTCTCCTTTTATACCCGTATGTCCGGGGGAGTGGCATGCAAATTCCACTCACCAATTCTCATTGGCCTTTTCTCAAAAGAATAGAGGTGTTCGGGGCTCTCGAGCGACCCCTAGTGTCACTACATCGACACAACGTGTCTTCATCAAAAAGTGCCTTTTTCTCGCGGTCACTTGAATAAGAGTGCGCTTGCTCTATCACACATGCAGCGGGCGCTGAGATTGAGGGAGACAAGCAAAGCAAAGCTGGTTATAATTAAACTGATATAGGTTTGACTGGAGGATAATTAATTAAACTGACTACAGAGAGCTCTTCAGTGTGAAAACATGCTAATTACGGTCATTTAAGGCGATTTAGAAATCCCAGTCTGACTTTTTTAAAGTCCCATTTATAAAATTATAATCTTCACATTTCTGCCTTTAAACCCTCCAAAAATTGGCCCCATTGACTTCCATTGTAAGTGCCTCACTGGAACACAGGTGTGACGAGGAGGAGGGCATGGCCAGGCCGTGAGGGTGCACAGCCGGCGCTGGGTCACCTAATCAGCAGGAGAGAGAGATAAAGGGGAGCCGGAGACGCCAGTGAGAAAGAGAGATGCACACATACGAGTTATGTTTGTGTGTGTCTTTTATGTTATGTTAAAGTTATTTGTATCATGAAAACTTTATGTTGACTGCTCAGCCAGGTCCCAGCTTCCTCCTTCCAGATCAAACAGAGGTCTTTTACATTTGGTGCCAAAACCCGGGAAGGAGGAAGAGCACACTGTCCGGGAGAACTCGCCACTGTCATGCGCCAGGAAGCTGAGGAGCCGTTGCCAGCCGCCAGGGGACAGAGGACCCGTTGCCGTCTGCCGGGTCACAGAGGAAGCACTGCTGGCCGCCAGGGGGCAGAATGGCTGAGGACCAGTGGACGGCATGTTCGGAACCAGTGAGCCAGTTTTTCTCTCTCTCTCCTCTATCACTCTGTCTGTCTCTCTCGCTCACTCTTTCTCTCTCCCTTCTCCCTCCCCTCATCTCTTCTCAGGTTCCCAGGAGGCGAGATGGCCCATCGGGTGGCTGAATGGCCGGAAGGGCAGCGTCTCCCCTCCAGAGATGGGGGAGAGTAAGCCAATCCGGATGGCGCCCTGGCCTGAATCTGGCGGTGGACGTGAATGGTGTGACGTGGAGGGTGCACGGCCGGCGCTGAGTCACCTTATCAGGGGGAGAGAGATAAAGGGGAGCCGGAGACGCCAGTGAGAGAGAGAGAGACATACACAAGGAGTTATGTTTGTGTGTCTTTTTATGTTATGTTGAAGTTCATTTGTATCATGAAAACTTTGTTGACACTATTCAGCTGGGTCCCAGCTTCCTCCTTTCCCGACAGAACAGAGGTCTTTTACAACAGATTTTTGCTTTTTTTTTTTAAGAAAAGGAGGGACGAGTCGAAATGTATTTTTGTGGTAATCAGCATTATGCCACAAATGCTGCTGATTGAGTTTAACTTGTATTGAACCCAGAATATTCCTTTAATAACCGGTTAAATTTGTTTTGATCATTTTTTCATGAAACCAAAGGGTTTATCATATCTTTGAACAAAGTGTTTAAGATATCATATATTCTTTGTGTCAATTATTTTTGTATTAGGTATAAACCTAACTTATGCAATTTTGCTTCCTTGTAGTAAAAAAATAAATAAATAAAGTTTTTGTGGATCCTTACATATTTTTTTAAGCTAGTTTTTTTTTTTTTTTTTTTCTGAAAGCAAACAAATTTAGTGATTAAAGGAATGTGTGAACAAATCTGTCTTCCAGAGAGACACTTACAATGGAAGTCAATGGGGTCAATTTTTGAGGGTTTAAATGCAGAAATGTGAAGCTTAATTTTATAAAAGCACTTACATTAATTCTTCTGTTAAAACTCATGTACTATTTCAGCTGTAAAGTTGTTTAAATGGTCATTTTACAGCCGTTTTAGAGTTTAAAGCATTAAAGCAGGTAACGTAGTTGTAAAATTGTCTATAACTTTACACAGATGCGGTTAGTAAGTGATTTTATCACAGTAAAATCATGTTAACACACATATTGTTTGTCTTGTGTCTATACTTTTGAAACAGTGAGTATTTTAACGTTTACGGATTGTTCCCATTGACTTCCATTGTAAGTGTCTTACTGTAACACAGATTTTTGCTTTTTTTTAAAGAAAAAAGGGATGTCAAAATTCATTTTTGCAGTAATCAATATTATGCCACAAATGCTGTTGATTGAGCTTAACTTGTATTGAACCCGGAATATTCCTTTATTAAAAGTGTTTTTGTAGTGTAAACACTATCTGACGTCATTGGATCAGAGTTTTTTTTTTAATAAAAAATAAAACATGCAACATAAGCTGATCTTTTGTTTTATATGTGACTTATTATACCACAACACAGCCAAACAGCAATTGTACTTTGTATATTCATAATGTTTTTCATTATACCCCAGACAGGGTTATCATTGCATTTTGCGTCAGGATTACTGGTAAAATTTGGGCATGCAGCACATTTGCTGCACCTGTGTGCGGCTTTACAATACCGTGTTTCTGATAAGAACTATCCAGACAGCCAGCTACTATCGTTGCAAAGGCCTTGTTATGTTTATTCTGTTGGTTCATGTTTTTCATGTCTTTTATTTTGAAAATCTAGTTCCTGTTTCATGTCATGTGGTCCCATGGTCATGTGATTTCATGTTTCCCTCCATGTTTGTGTATGTAACTTTGTTGGTGGATAGCGGTCCATGTTTTGTTTCATAGTTTAGCCAAGTTATGTCAAGCTTAGTCAAGTCATTCATGTTTATGTTTATGTTTGTTTTGTTCACGTTTTGAAGTTATGGTTTTTGGATCTCCCTTTTGTTAATAAAACTGCACTTGGGTTCTACACTTCATCATCGTCTTCATTGGCATTGCCAGTGCCAGCATCATTACAGGCCTGTTTGACTACTGAATGTGTCCAGCAGTGTCTGTCATTATTCTGTCTGTTACCAGGCCATTACACGTCGGTGAGAATCAAATTTACATTATAGATTTATCTTTTTTCGAATGCTGTCTTTTACCGCAAGACATGATTTCTGCAATAGAACACAATTCCAAGCGGATGGTCTTTTGGAAATATCATGAAGAGCCAAGAAATCCTTGCCGTCATTAAAAGTATATATTCTCTGTGTGATGCCACAGGGAAAGTCTTTAAAAGCAGCGCATCCATTACCAATTTTTCCTTTTTACAGCTTATATTTTAATGCCTTTATTGCCTAAAATCAGTTGGATCAGGATTACTTTTGATCTGAGTGCTTAATTCTATAATGTACTTTTGCCATTATAAAGGCCCGGGTATATTTTGTTTTTGCCCATTGCGGATCGGATCTTGCCCGGTCGGGCACATTGCCTTTCAAAGTATACTCTGCTGACTTTATCACCCAGTCTCAGCACAGGTTACTGCCATTTAAAAAAAGTTTTATTAAGCGTCCTTTTATTTTTTGTTCTAATTGGTCACCATTTGGAAAGAAGGCTGCGGAACGCTGAAACCGGAAAGAAAAAATAGTTTCTGCTCAGAAAGAAAAAAAATAATTGTCCCTGACAACAACGTGAATAAAACTGTGCAAATGGTCAAACAATGCAACCATATTATTCTTGCCCCAGTGCATGCTGGAAAGAGGATGATACACAAACATTTAGTGTAGGCCAATTTGAACATTTGAATATATATATTAATCCAACGCCCTGCTATGCTTATTGGTTAGACTACCAAATCAGAGTATATTGTAATATAAAAGCTGCATCAATTCGAATTTGTTGCTGTCCTTAACCTCAACGAATGCTGTTGTTGTGAAAGCACATTTTTAAAAGTATGGTTTTATTTTTTAACATATTTGTGCAGCTCTTCTGTCAACAGAGTTCTCCAAACCCCATAAATCATTGTTAGAGATAAAAAGCTGTCCAGCTTTGATCACAATGAATAGTGATGTTCGGTTCGTGAACAAATTGTCCTTTTAAGTCGGTTCGTTTCAGAAAACTTCACCAAATCAGACTGAATTGGTTTGGAACAGTTTGTGTCTTGAGTCAGCACTGATCCACAATCAATGAACCTGTCTCTCGGACGTGCCTGACACTGCGACCTGAAATGAGCCGATAACCCAGAGTAATATGATCCTAAACTAGGGATGTCTACTTTTGCTAATTATTCTTTGCAATTAACTGCTCGGACTAGTTCGCAAATCGGACTGAATAATCCCGTTGCAACATTTCTCAAGTTAACAGTACACTGAACTGAGAACTGTCCCTTTCGGACATGTCCGCAATGCCGAGAAGCAATGAGTGAGCTGCTGATACTAGGAGCATGGGTGTTTGACTGTGGGGAGTGGGGGTAAAATGAATGTTTCTACTTAGGAATTTAGGATGGACTTAGCATGAAACGTGTCTGGATTCCATCTTAGCCATTTTGCATTCAAAAAATGCCCCCTTTTAGGCTAGCTAAACCTTGCTGTCATTGTGAAGTTTTTGACTTGGAAGCTATTTTCATAGGTACTTTGCTTCAATTTAACAAACTTCTGGAGCTCTGCTTCAAAAACAGAGAAAACTCAGAACAGATCCTCTCCACGGATATCTTTTGTAAAAGGTGAAAGATTTATGGGTAATGAAAACATACTTGAGCTGTACCCTTGATAACTCTTTCTCTACTACACCATAAACCTCAAGAAGGATAACCTCAGGTTCAGGCTCCTCCCAGCTTTATTTTAATCTGTGAACTATTACAATTGGATGGAGCAAAACTCTTAAAATTTACCTTCAACATGAAATAACTACAATCCTAATTTGAAGGGAAATCCCTGAAGATAATAGTTTGTCAGATTAGATTTAGGTTAGGGATTTTGAATTCACAATTGCTTAAGACAAGACATTATGTACTAAATAATAATTTAGGGGTCCCTTTCTTAAACTCATGCCCAGTGTTTTAGTCCAATGCATCCAGTGGTGTAGTGGGGACTAAAGAGGTGGGCATACAGTGAATTTATCAAGCCCCCCAACCAGTGTTTAGGACTCACAGAGTTTAAGAGTCTTATGTGAAAATTAGCATATTCATTTAAGTTGATGTTATGTTACATGTATGTTCTTGTTATTACTAGTAACATGGGAAACACTTAATAATTTTGCCACCTAGTCTCATAGAATGAACGTTACTATAACTGCATTTTTGCAAACTGACTTACAAACTGATGAATTCTACATTTCACAGCAGTTTGCCTGGTGAAATGAATATTACAGGCGCCACAAGAACTGTGCGTTTTATTCACTTTCACACAAATCAGGACTACAATGGCTGATTATGACACTATAAACACTTATTTTTTGCACTATTACTCACACACTGCTATGTTATTATATCATTTCACTTTCACTGTTACGCATCTTTTAAAAAACAACACATTTTAATGCTTGAATTAAAGACTCACCTGCAGTTACACACTTATTCCAATGTGATTAGCTTCTGCAGAAGCTCACCTGATAGAGTGTCAGACATTGGACTAAGAGGACATGGTTTGAGCCCAGCCAAAATATATGTTTTGTGTTTACCTCTCATTTGATTTAAGATCACTATTGGTTAGGTTAAGGCTAAAGTTTTAGGTTATGGAGGTATGTTTTACTCATTAAAACCTCCATCTAATATTCATCTTAAAAACCTTGTCTGATTATGACATCATTTCACTCGCTTTTGGCACCCTCTGCTGGACAGTTCACAAGGAAACGGCAGCCAAATGTGTAATAAGGCACGTAAATTTAGTCTGGCACAAAAAATTTTGCCATGCTCACGTAATGTTCATGAGACTAGGCTGTAACTTTTAGTACTAAACTAATGCATAATAATGTATCAAGCAGTGTAAGTAATATTCACGTTATTATAAGTTAACTGTTGTTTTATTTGTGTACCATAATGTGCTTGTTCTCTGTCTTTCACTGTGAAATGTTTTCCCACAAAGAAACATACAGTACATTGAAATGATCTGATACATCACTAGAGAATATCGATAAATCGCCCCTCCGTGCCCTTGAAGGGAGGATTTCTGTATACTTTTGAAAGTAAAAAATTCATTTGAAATCAATCTACAAACTGATCAATTTAAAAAGTTGCAGGCCAAGGCCAGCTCGTTGTTCTGACGGCCTTTGATACCTAAAATCACACATTTTAGGTGAGCGTATGCAAAATCCTTAGAAAAATGGATTGGCATACGGCGTATACTTGCATATGCGCTAGAATACACTCCTGAATGTATCCATCTTGTACTAGAACAGTGATCCTTTTAATGCTCGGAAAATCTTGCTTTCATGCTGCATAACAAAGATTTGAAGTTGTGAAACAGGAAAACCCCACAGCTTGGGTGAGTTCCCAACTTCAGATAACAAAAACTGTGCTTCATTTCACAACCTTTCTGTATATGAAGGTCTACATATTCAGCAAAGATTCAGATCTTGTAGATTACAATGAAAAACATAAAAATAAATAAATAATAATAATATATATATAAATATATATATATATATATATATGGCAAATACAGAGCAGTAAATAATTTGCAATGCATTGTGTTGTGGTAGCTGCTTTTCATCTTGCTCATTGCATTTACAAGCCGGTGACCAGCAGATGTCCTCAGGGCAAACTTGAAAGACATGAATGTGTTGGGTTTTTACTGTAAGGTGCTGTCCTGCTTGTGAGTCCTATGGGAAGCTCAAGTTTAAAAGTCCTCTGTTCTCCAACAAACTTAGTCCACCCAAAACTCACAAATGTTTAATTAAAATAAAATACCACTAACAATGAAGAGGGAGTGGCATGGAGGCTCAGTGGTTAGCACTGTTTGAGTCCCAGCTCAACTGGGCCTTTCTGTGTGGAGTTTGCATGTTCTCCCTGTGTTCTTGTGGGTTTCCGCTGGGTTATCCAGCTTCCCCCAAAAGTCCAAAAACATGCAGGTTAAGTGAACTGGAAACTCTAAATTGCCCTGTAGGTGTGAGTGAGGGTCCCCCAGTCACTGGGGGTTGCATCAGTAAGGGCATCCGCCATAAAACCTGTGCCAAGTCAAATATGCGGATCACAGATGGTCTGTCGTGGTGACCCCTAACGGGATCAGCCAAAAGAAGAAGACAACGACCTACAAACAATGAAGAAAAACATTTGAGGTGTAGCCGTGATCCTTTGGGAACCCTCCACAGCGCCTCCTCTGGACATCCTCTACTACTTGATAATGTTCCATGCAATCTGCGGCACCGGACGGTCCTCTGGTTCCCAGTTTGACCTTGCTCGAAAGGTGATATGTTCTGCTCCTCCTCTCCTTCAAAGAATGTTGCCAGTTTCAGGGAGTATGTAAACTTCTGACTTCAACTGTATATAGTACAATTCCAGTTGTTTTATTTCTGTATGTACCTGAAGCTTCTGATCAGAAAAATTCCTGGGCACATCTTGGCAATAACAATCCGATATCTGATGGTATCAGGTGGCAATACAATGGTTCTTTATATTCAATTACCATATTTATGTACCATTCTGTATTTACAGGGTGCATCAAAGTACTTCAAAGAATACCATGGTACATGTCCAAAAAAATCACAGTAATGTCATGGTGATTTTTAGGTACCTGCAGTAGTCGTTCACAAGCTGCACACGTGTTGAACTTCAGAGAGACATTCTTCATCACTGGCAAACGATAGGACGCATTTGCAGGTTTGTTTCCATTGATTGTAGATAATCATCCACTGCAATCTGCGTTACCTTTATTCTCTGTGTTTTAAAGTATTCTGTTAACGTGTTGTCAAGTTAAACCACTCCAAACAATTCAGTACGTCGGAGTGATTCAGGATGTTTTGCTAACACGTGTGACCAATTCACTGTAAAGAACCGACTCAAAAGAGTGATTCATATTTTTAGTTCTGATTCAAAACTGGCGTCGGTAAACACCTGGGTCTTCATGTCTAAAACTTTGCGTAGATTTCATCCTTAAAGTGTGCGTAAGCACAAAAGGCAGATTTTGCGTACGCACAAAAAAATTCGGATTTATAAAACCGTACATACGCCAGAACCTGCGCATTGTTCTCTTAATAAATCCCAGCTAGAGGAAGACTGCGCTTACATGAACGTGATTCATTCCCCACCCCGTCTCCTCCCAAAAATAACCAACACCTGTTTTTACTATGCATATCCTATCTGCATACAATTACCATATGCATTTCACCATCCAGACACGTGATTACTGCGTTTAACGGTACGAAAATCTGTATTATAAGAGATAAGACTGTAAATATCACATGTGCCCAAAGGTTAGATGCTGCACCATGGAGAAACATTATTTATTAAGATATTAACTTGTTTCAAAGAATATATCTTGAATATCCCTTGGTAAAATCTTTGCAGACATAAATCTAACCTAAGCAATTTTGCTTCTCAGAAAACCTTTTAAATCGTTTTAAGTGTGTTTTTATTGAGGAGTTAAATATTTAGTACTGGAAATAAAATGAAAATTATTAAAATTCTTTGTGCAGCATTGTCTGATATCAACGGACTACTAAGATTTTATATTTGACTGGTATTATATATATATATATAAATGAACAATGTTTTTATTAGACTAGAACGGGGGTTTCATTGCGATGAGGGTCAGGATGAAGTGGAGCAGGCAGCATTTTCTATGCATTGCTGTACCTGTTTACAGCTGTACAATACTGTTTCTGATGAGACATGTCTCTCCAATGATCTGTTCGACTACTGAATGTGGCCAGCAGTGCCTGTCTTATAGCTACTGTCCGTTTTACTGAGCCATTTCACGTCAGTCAGAGTCAAGTGCGCATCGCATTATAGATCATCTTTATCCAAATGCTGTACTTATCTCAGTACATGATTGTAATAGAACAGACAATATCTCAAACTAAGAAATCTTCGCTGTCATTTTTAGTTACTGTATGTTCCTTCTCTATGGTGACACGGGAAAGTTCTCCAAACGCAGCACATCCCAAACCCATATTTCCCTTTTACATCTTATATTGGAATGCCTTTTTAATTGGTTACATACAAATAATATAGTCTTCTATTGGCTTAACGATTACTTCTGTTTCAAGTGCTTAACTACTTAACTTTTTTTTTTATTCTAAACGTGAATTAAATGAAAATCAGTTTATAATCAGTCTGTTCAGTTCATTATTTGTCCAGCTGGTGTCGCCAATTCACACACACCAGTAGAAAAATGCGTACGGTGCGCACATATTTACGGCAAGTTTAGTTTTTATAAATCCCGATACAGGGGCCTAGTGTATAAACGTTGCGTACGTACAAAATTGGCATTGAAATGTGCGTACGCAATTTTCCACGCACACATCGTGATTTATAAAAATAAACTTAGCGTAAATATGTGCGCACCGTCCGGACACTCTTGACTGTGCGTACACACTCTTTTACTGGTGGGGGTGTGTGTGTGTGTGTGTGTGAACTGACGGGATTTATTAAGGGAACTATGCGCAGGTTCTGGCGTACATATGGTTTTATAAATCTGAATTTGTTTTATTTTTTTTTATTTTTGTGCTACGCAAAATCTGCCTTTTGTGCATACGCACGCTTTAAGGATGAAATCTACGCAAAGTTTTATACATGAGGCCCCTGGTACACTACATCATGTAGTGGTGTAGCTTTTGTCAACGCTACACCACTACATATTCAAAAATAAAGTTTCGCTACTGAAAAGCTACTTGATTTCAAAACTAAGCTAAAACATTGCTACAGAGAAATGTAGTTAAACTGTAGCTAAAATCCTACAATCCCATGGGGCATTATGAATGACGTTATCAAATTTAAAATGATGGAAAAACGTAAAACTATTGATTACAAGTTATTAATTATAAGTAGAGGATCAATATATTTATAGGATACTGCAAAATATTCAGATATATGTTTAAAGGCCAATTCACACTGCCCTAACAAACTCACTACCCAAACAATAAACTCAATATTCTCAAGTTGGCAGTTGGATGTCAACAGGGTGAACACACTGACCCAACAAAAACCAGCAAATGTGTGTTTTGGGTCAGTGTGAATTGCCCTTAAAGGGATAGTTCACCTCTTAATGAAAATTCATTTACTCACCCTCATGCCATCCCAGTTGTGTATGACTTTCTTTCTTCTGCTGAACACAAATGAAGATTTTTAGAAGAATATTTCAGCTCTGCAGGTCCATACAATACAAGTGAATGGTGACCAGAACTTTGAAGCTCCAAAAATGACATAAATCAGCATAAAAGTAATCCATACAACTCAAGTGGTTTAATCCATGTCTTCAGAAGCAATATGATAGGTGTGGGTGAGAAACAGATCAATCAGAGAATTTTCATTTTTGGGTGAACTATCCCTTTAAGAGTGAAGGAAGACTGACTTCATGTGGCATCATGGAAGTGACTCTCTGACTGGTGAATCATTCTCTTCAGGATAATGGGTAGTGTAGTTCTTCATCAGGAATTCTGCTATTAAACATTATTTTTTTTATTTTATTTTATGAACTTGAAATACGGCAGACTGATGACTTCAATAGAAGCATATCATTAATTAACAGCCTCAGAGCTCAATTAACACAATTACCCTTTTTATGTCACTTTGGAATTGCACTGTCACGATTGTGTGGCCACGTCCACATCAAGTTCAAACCAGAAAGAGGTAACAAGGACAGACTCAGTCCAGATTACTGAGATCCGATTTATGTTCCTCAATTTTAACAAATTATGTATTTACTTAATTTCACATTAATCAATGGACATTTTTCATTCGCTATTTGGTCATGTTTTATCGAAAGCTCTCGTATCTGCTCCAAAACAAACACTCTTGTCTATTCTTAATGTAAAAGATAACGTAAGAGGAACGTGTCAATGAAACTCGTAGTAAAAAAAAATCTCCCCTTGTCCTAATCTAGAAACACCCGTAATGGTGTGACACAAGACATGAGTTCATAATGAAACAGCCGTCTTTTACAGCCTTATTGACTGTATTTACTGAAAGGACAAAGAGACAGGCCTGTTTCTTCTGTGAAGCATGCACAGTTTACAGGATTAGACACCATGCAGGAACAAGGAAGAACTTTTTGATAAAATGGATATCTATTGATGGAGGTTCAAAAGCAACAGGAGAAACAGTGACAGAACAAAAGAGTACAAAATCCAATAGTCACTTTGGCTGTAGATTTGAGAAATTTTCTAGATCTTAGTATTGTATCACTATAAACTGGATGTAGCACGGAGGAGGGCGGGGCCGGGCTGGAATGACGCACGCCCGGACCCCAATCACCCTGATGAGGCGAGCGAGGCTTAAAGGCGACCGGAGACAACAGTTTGAGAGAGAGAGAGCTTCAGGCAACTGTCCTGCATGTTCGGTTTTTATTTGGCTTTTGCATTAATTCACTATTAAATTATGAGTTGCACTTTCAAGCCGGTTCTTGCCGCCTCCTTTACCTTATAACCCCTTTACACTAGAATGAACCATTGTTGTTTACTTATATAATGGCATGGTTACATCTTAAATTCATGGAGTAAAAATACTGATTATTGCCGAATAGAAATTGTGCATGGATAATAACACCGTCCTTTGAAAACCAATTCTGAAAAATACATTAAAAAAGAGACAAGGAGAGAGAGAGAGATTTATTTTATACTTAGTTTTACTTTGAAAAAGTTATTTTTAATATATTACAATAATAAAAAATCTGACTAAAACACATAAGCAGAGGTCGGATGTGACCTGTAAACTGACTGAGAGATTAATGTTAGTGACAATGCATCTGTATTTTAGGCCTCATTAGCAAATCACAGAGCTGTTTGTTACAAAAATCCCTTGTTCTTCTTTTCTCATAGAAATATCTTACATTTATATCCAATCGGCTTTTAGAAAAACACCTTATTTTACTAATCATTTGGTTTTAGTTTGATGTAATTCAGATTAGATCATGTTTAAATGACAAACTTCATATATTACATGTAAAAAATGTCTAAGAAAGTAAATCGAAAAGATCCCTATGACCATATGAATGATTTTCAAACCAATTTGATCCAATAACTTTACGCTGCAACTGCCTTCTTACATGTTATACACAAAGGCCATGAAAAAAACAAAAACAATACCATTTGGTCTGGTCCAAACCAGCACCTGCTGAACCATAAACTATACCTGTTAAAGAAAACAGGAGATGGACAAAATTACAGAAAGACCTAATATATTAACATTGACAGCCTAGTAAGCACTAGGATCATCACTGTGCTTTAGATCAGCTTCAGGAACTCTAGAAATGACTGTGAAAGTGAGATATCACTATTGTATTCTTTCAGAAAAACAGAACTGGAGCAGGTGGAAATCTACTGAACTTCTCATTAAAGTTCAATCTTTGCATCTTATGATTGAGGAAGGTCCAGGGTTTTTTCCACCTTATGCAACAGTGTGCATTGTTGTTCGCTGATCTTGTACATGTGATTGTATTCTAGCTTTGTAAAACTCGCAGTGTGCATTTTTCTTCTTTTTGTGCATTTTATCTGTGGAAGTTTTTGAGGAAGTATTCGCAAAGCACTAAGCACATTTCCAGAAGAGGATCTGTAGATGAGCTTTTGCTTGCAGCAATTGTCTCATAGGTACTCATTATGTTTTTGCAACGGTTCCACCTGGCAGATGAAATAATTTCACGGATTTATAATTGATGCACTTGTGATTCAGGATGTCTGTTACATAATACTGATTGCTTTGAAAGCACATTTATCAAAGGACTCTTTTATGGCTGACATAAGCAGTCTGCATGTGTAATTGTTATGCATTCACTTCAAAGCTAAATAGCATTTTGGTTCTTTTGTCCATTACCTGTGTGTCAAAATCCCATCTGAGATTTTACCCTTCCTCTCCAAGTTTTTTTTTTTAGAAGCACAGCATTTATTCTTGTGAAGGGCACTTAAAACCACAATTTGCTGAATTCATGTAAAGTTTTGACCCCTTCTCACCCTCGAAAAAAAAAAAAAAATGCACCAGGACAACTTTGGAAGATACCAATGTCAGAGTGAAACAAAAGTTTCATAACGGCTTGAATATTAAGAACAATAATAATGCACAATTAAACAAACAAAATGGAAAAATGACTGACATGTCTCTAAAACTGGGAAACACAGAAAAAACATTATGGTCCTTTTAAACCTGGAATGGAGAAATTGTAACTCGTTGTTAAACAGATTGCTTGTTGACCCGTAAAACAACAATGCAAAGAATACAGTGGTTTCCAAAACATTCTTAAGATATTCAAGCTTAGATATGAATATATCTATCACGAGACGTATGATGCAAGTTCATTCTAAATGCGCTGTAAACACAGCATAAGAAAATAATTCTTCCCGAATGACTAGATTTTGATGCGATGCTCTACATGATATAAGGCACAATCTATTGAAATTCACTTATTGCTACAACGCTTCAAATGATCTCGTTTGCCAAGAACTGACAATGCATGGTACTTTACACAACATTAGAATGGAGCTGATATCGGTAAGACTGTGAATGTCACAAAACTTGTCAAGAACACATACGGCTCATATTTCACTTCAAAATCAAAAGAAAAAAATACAACTTTTGATTTTGCACAGAAATGAGGCCTGTTTTTAGGTACAATATAATATATATATATATATATATATATATATATATATATATATATATATATATATATATATAAAAAAATAAAGTTTAAAAAAAGGAAGGACATCATTTGAGTAATAGTGTTGGAGAGCATGAGTATGAATGCGCTCAGAACTCCTCTTCTGAACTCAGATGACTCTGTTTCTTACGAACATTCCAGTGTAAACATTGAGCCAGACTCTCGAACCAATCATTCACCGGATCACGGAAACAGATGGAGGGAACAGGGAAACAGGACGTAGTGATGGTAATACTGAAAAATAGAGAGAAGTATCATTAAGAAATTAGCCATGCATTAAGTCTGTAGAAAGGGACATGGCAAAAATGATTCTTTTAATGGAATATTCTGGGTTCAATACAAGTTCAGCTCAATCTACAGCATTTGTGGCATAATGTTGATTACCACAAAAATTAGTTTCGACTCGTCCCTCCTTTTCTTTAAAAAAGCACAAACGTGTGTTCCAGTGAAACACAATGAAAGTCAATGGGGTCAATCTGTAAACGTTAAAATACTCACTGTTTCAAAAGTATAGACACATAAACAATGTGTGTTAAAATCATTTTTGTGAGATAAAATCACTTACTAACCTCTGTAAAGTTATAGTCAATTTCACAACTTCATTACCATGACGATGTCAACAAACCCTAAAATTACTGTAAAAATTATGATATAAACAACTTTACAGCTGAAATAATACATGAGTTTTAACAGAAGAATTAATGTGAGTGCTTTTATAAAATTATAAGCTTCACATTTCTGTCTTTAAACCCTCCAGAAATTGACTCCATTGACTTCCATTGTAAGTGTCTCACTGGAACACAGATTTGTGCTTTTTTAAAGAAAAGGAGGGATGAGTTGAAATGAATTTTTGTGGTAATCAACATTATGACACAAATGCTTAACTTGTATTGAACTCGGAACATTCTTTAATCAGTATTTTTGTCTTGGTTTTCTAGTAAAAAAATATCTAAACATAATTTAAACAAAACGCATTCACCTAATTTATTTAAAGGTGTACTCAGTAATTTTTCCCCATTAAATAAAGTTTTGATCCTAAAGAAATGAATTGTAATTTTGAAACCTACACCAATCAGCCACAACATTAAAACCACCTGCCTAATATTGTGTAGGTCCCCCTCGTGCCGCCAAAACAGCTCCAACCCTCGTCTCAGAATAGCATTCAGAGATGATATACTTCTCAACACAATTGTACAGAGTGGTTATCTGAGTTACTGTAGACTTTGTCAGTTCAAACCAGTCTGACCATTCTCTGTTGGTCTCTCTCATCAACAAGGCATTTCCATCCACAGAACTGCCCCTCACTGGATGTTTTTTGTTTTCTGCACCATTCTGAGTAAATTCTAGAGACTGTTGTGTGTGAAAATCCCAGGAGATCAGCAGTTAGTTACAGAAATACTCAAACCAGCCCGTCTGGCACCAACAATCATCCATGCGATTATCTAATCAGCCAATCATGTGGCAGCAGTGCAGTGCATAAAATCATGCAGATACAGGTCAGGAGCTTCAGTTAATGTTCACATCAACCATCAGAATGGGGAAGAAAATTTGATCTCAGTGATTTGGACCGTGGCATGATTGTTGGTGTCAGACGGGCTGGTTTGAGTGTTTCTGTAACTGCTGATCTCCTGGGATTTTCACACACAACAGTCTCTAGAATTTACTCCGAATGGTGCTGAAAACAAAAAACATCCAGTGAGCGTCAGTTCTGTGGACGGAAATGTCTTGTTGATGAGAGAAGTCAACAGAGAATGGCCAGACTGGATTGAACTGACAAAGTCTACGGTAACTCAGATAACCACTCTGTACAATTGTGTTGAGAAGAATATCATCTCGGAATGCAGGTGGTTTTAATGTTGTGGCTGATCAGTGTATATTGAAGATACTCCCTTTAAGATACATTCTCTTAAAGCAAGTCTAAATATCTCATATGTTGCTTCTCAAGTAAATGTATCTTGTTTTAAGGATTTTTAGACAATTTTAAATGGAAAACAAGACAAAAACACTTGATAACAATAAAAAACATTTGCAGTGAATTTCTTTACTGAATGAAATGGAATAAAAAGTACTTTTTTCCCTTTAATTCAGTGAATGTCATTTAGAGGTATTTTTAAAAGATGATTTTGTCCTCTTTATTGTAAGCACGTTTAATAACACAAGCTGAACAATCGGTTAAGAGCTAATGATTAATCATTGCAATAATCGCCGAATAGTCGAATAATCGTTCCAATAATCATTAGATTAGTCGATTATCAAAATAATCGTTAGTTGCAGCCCAAATGTGGTACTTTACATAGCATTATGGAAGTAAAATAGACTGGGAATGTCATTTCATGTTGACTCAAACCATTTATAACCTGCATCATAAATGTCTTCCAGGAGCTTTTATCTGGTTTAATCTGATGCTGATGTCACTTACCTGTCCCCATGTGCAATTTCCTGCCGTTTCCTGCCATCGAGAGACACCCAGGCTGTGTTTCTGGCATCACGGGACAACATGATCTAAAATCAAAACAAAGCAGGGTTGAGTGAATGCCCCTGTGCAATCACAGAGCAGGGGAGCAGCAGTGTTGAGCAGTATTCACCTTGAGCTCGACACCCGCGGGCACGACGATGGGTCTGAATGAGAGCGAGTGTGGACAGATGGGTGTGATCATGATGGCTGGAACATTTGGGTGGATCATTGAGGCACCTGCTGCTACAGCGTATGCGGTGCTGCCTGTGGGCGTGGACACTATCACACCTGAGAGAAGGACAGAAAGTTCAGAAAGGCAATTCAGAGAACTTTATACAAAAACATTTTTGCCTTGTTTTCTAGTAAAAACTAAGGTGGTTGATTTGCTATTAATTATATAAAAATAATGTGTTTAAAATAATGCAATTAATTGCACCTCCGTAATAAGCAATTCAAGCATGAACACAACAAGAACAAAGCAGAGTGCACGGATCTCGCTACACATTTTTAAAAGTTTCAAACTATATTTAACTTGACCTAGCATCCTATAGACATGGCGTTAATGTGGAATGATGCTGAAAGCCTGTGAAATGCGACACAACTACAGTTAGGTGTCCTGACAAAAGTGTCCTGTCTCTCCCGTGGACAGACTGATGAACTCGCTGTATGCTAGTGATAGACTTTTGTTTTTATGTCTGTATCATCTAATCAATGCTTTACTCGTCTGCCACAATAATGTGATGCATTTTAAATATCTCATATTATTATAGATGAATATTATATTTATTACATAATATATAATTAGGCCAACTTTGGTTATTATACATTGAATTACCTTTATTTGGGGCCCTTTTCACCAAATATTAATTATATGTGATTGTGATTAATTCGATTAATTAATCATCATATAGGGCTGTCACGATTATGAAATTTGGCCGATGATTAATTGCCAAATAAAAATTGCGATTATGATGATTAATTGTCATATTTATTAAGGTGTATGTGTGCTTCACACACCTTACGAAGTCATTTTTACATATTTAAAGGAATATTCCGGGTTCAATACAAGTTAAGCTCAATCGACAGCATTTGTGTCATAATATTGATTACCACAAAAATTAATTTAGACTCGTCCCTCGTTTCCTTTTTAAAAAAAAAGCACAAATATGTGTTCCAGAGAGACACTTACAATAGAAGTCAATGGGGTCAATTTTTGGAGGTTTAAATGCAGAAATGTGAAGCTTATAATTTTTTTAAAAGCACTTACATTAATTCTTCTGTTAAAATTAATTATTTGAGCTGTAAAGTTGTTTAAACCATAATTTTTACAGTCGTTTTAGAGTTTAAAGCATTGTGTTGTCATGGTAATGAAGTTGTAAAATTGTCTATAACTTTACACAGATGCAGTTAGTATGTGATTTTCTCACAGTAAAATCATGTTTACACACATATTGTTTACGTCTTGTGTCTATACTTTTGAAACAGTGAGTATTTTAATGTTTACAGATTGACCCCATTGACTTCCATTGTAAGTGTCTCACTGTAACACTGATTTGTGCTTTTTTTAAAGAAAAGGAGGGACGAGTCAAAACTAATTTTTGTGGTAATCACCATTGTGCCACAAATGCTGTAGATTGAGCTTAACTTGTATTGAACCCGGAATATTCCTTTAAAGGTGCTGCAAGAGATTTTTTAATGGAAAAGTATGCAAAAAATGTTCCTACTCCCTTAAAATTTTTTAATGAAATAACAGATATAGACTTTGCATTTTGCTCATCCTCATAGTGTTGTATTTGAACGCTAAAATCGCTTACAGCACCTTTAATGCAAATGTTAATATCATGTGAAAATTTACTTTGCTTTACTTCACTTTGCTTTAAGGACAACATAACGAAAAAGCTGAATAAGATGTGTGTGTAATAGCAGTATAACAGACACACTCTTAAGACTGCCACTTAAGCTGGTTTAGGTTTGATTACACACTAACCATCTCCTTGAACAGTGGTGATCAGGTGACCATCCAGGAACAGGTCGACATTAGAGAGGTATGAGGATGGACCTCTGTCCACCACGACTTCATTAAGCACCTGAAAGAGGAACAGAGATCTATCAGATTGTTTACAGCAGATAACACAACAGCAGTTTATTAAACGGATAATTTCAACTCGAAATTCTGATTGGATGAATCGTGTTTGAAGCCTACAGTTAGAATAATGAACTATATCACTTGAAGGAAGAATTGTCCTTAATTAAGAAATGAAATGGATTTTAACAGTTCATATCATTAAAAGATAAATCACCCTTTGTCCATTGATCACACACTATTAGCTCAAGTGTTAACAGAGTGCTTGTGCTGTTTAATGTGATTCGAGTAGCTTTTTTCACAGACATAAATTAATTTTACTTATAAATTCATATTAATTGCTGAGAGGCAGGGCTCTGGTACTCACTTGATATTGCATAGTTTTGTGGTTGGGTTCAGTGTCTCCATTCGTGATAATCAAACTCTTCTCATCCACGGCTTCCCTCTCCTTCCCTCTACACTCTTTCACCACCTTCACTTTCAGACGACTGCGCAGAATGATCGCAGCATTACCTATGGTGAGGAACAACAAAAATGCTTCAGAAAACTCTGGCAGCCCTGGAGATTTTCTTCTAAGGCAGCATCAGAATTGTGACCGATTTCAAACGCACTACATAGGCAGCAACTTGGCGCAACATACAAATACGACAGAGACTGCCGTTGGTATGTTGCTAATCTAAAGACACGATACTACAATTAGCATAAAAATACACAGCACACACAAATGCTAGGTACCTAACTATTTTTATAAATACTTTTCAGTATTGAATGAATTGTAAGAAGGATTGTGTGAATAAAAATGTGTCACAATAAAGATCTAGTAGACAGATCCGATGTGCTGTACTGTCTATTGTCACTGCAAGTAGTTTTCAAAATGCAATGCATCAGATACAGCTCACAGACATCTCACTATCCATGACACATGAGCAATAATGTCCGCATAAACTGACACCTCGAAACACAATAAAGCTGCATACAGGAAATTATTTAGGAAAGAACACTTCCTGGAAAATAAGAAGTCAAAACAATGGGAATGTAGTGTCAACCAAACATGGATAGGGATACATTTTAAAGCACACCAGTCAGCTGGGACTGGACGGGACAGTGTCATATTTGAAGCGTCACAAATAGAGATTGTTTGAGGAACAATTTTGGGAAAGTTTGGGGGGACTCACCTTCAATGACCTGTGTGACCTGAGACTGGTATGTGTCGAAGTTAAATGGTGTGAGAAAGCCCAGAGAACCCAAATGGAAGGCCATGACAGGAGGCACACTCTCCTGCGTCACACACACACACACAGTTACAGTTAGGCTATTAGCAGATGTTTCCTCACCAGAATGATTTCATACAATGACTTGAGACATATTTCCTATTCTTTGACAATACACTTAGCAGGGTTGTGCACCATTCAGAATTGAATGAGGAATGCCAGTTCAATTCCAATTCAATTCCTAAATTTGGTCTGAATTTGAATTGAGGTAGCAAAAAGGATGTAGAACTGCAATTTGAATTAAAGGAATTATAATTTAAATGGAATGATATTTAAAGACTGTTTTAAGTTTATTTTTTAATAATACATTACATTTTTCAGTATAATATCACATGCATAACAAATGGGGTATTTCCAGAAACATTACGCTCGGGGAAAAAACCCCTCTTAGATCATGTAAACAATGCTGAAAAAACAATGAAAGATTTACTTGATTATTGTACTTTTGCGGTGCAAGTATAGCACGAGTTGGATGAATGCATTCATTTAAGATTAAATTGGCCTACACAAAAAGTTCATGTGGTTTAGTCCCATTCAATCTCTTCCCAGCATGCACTTCAGCATGAATAATATGGTTGCATTGTTTGGCTGTTTACAAGGGTTTATTTACATTTTTGTTGCTGATTGTTGTCACGGTAGGTAACTTGTTTTGTACGGTGGCCGTGAAGTGCAAAACAAAACAACAAATCTAAAAACACAACAGCAAATCCAAAGACAAAACAAGTTAGAAAACACAACAGCAGTTCAGAAAACACTACGGCATGACAGTAAACACAACGGTAATTCAGTCGAAACGGAAAGGGGAGGTTCCATAGCTTCTCATCTGATTGGCTGTGTGAATGAGACCTGGTTCTTTCTTCAGGATTGGTTCACTGATTATATCAAAATCCATGCCAATGCGATTGCATTTTAGCGCAGTTTGTGGAATTTTTAGACTGTCCCTTACACACTCGCTTGCTGTTCTTGCTCTCTGTGTTATAAAGTGTCCCATTACTGTTTTACTGAGTGACAAACCACTGACAATGTTCAGTAATTGAGCATTTGGAATTAATTTTGATATAATCACGCAGGTGGGAGGAGAACCAATATTTTGAAAGGACTAGATATTCTCCACACAGCCATTCAGATGAGAAGCTATGGTACCTACCCTTTCCGTTTTGACTGAATTGCTGTTTTGCTTTGTCGTGCTGTTGTGTTTTCTGATTTGTTGATATGTTTCTGAATTGTTATTTTATCTTTGGATTTGCCGTTGTGTTTAGATTTGTTTTTTTTTTTTTTTTTTGCACATCACAGCCACCTTAGTTTTGTGATGTCAGGATGAGTTTGTTTCTCTAATAAAAGGCTCAATTTGTTGATTGTTACTCTTGTTGTGTTTCATGTACCAAGTACTGAGATCTGTGCGTGCCATTTTAAAATACTTTTGAATTCCCAATGCGCTCGTGGTGGCGTAGTGACTCGCCTCAATCCGGGTGGCGGAGGACGAATCTCAGTTGCCTCCACGTCTGAGACCGTCATTCCGCACATCACGTGGCTTGTTGAGCATGTTACCACGGAGACATAGCACGTGTGTAGGCTTCACGCTATTCCCTGCAGCATCCACGCACAACTCACCACGCACCCCACCGAGAGCGAGAACCACATTATTGCAACCACAAGGAGGTTACCCCATGTGACTCTACCCACCCTAGCAAGCAGGCCAATTGGTTGCTTAGGAAGCCTGACTGGAGTCACTCAGCACACCCTGGATTCGAACTCGTGACTCCAGGTGTGGTAGTCAGCGTCTTTACTTACTGAGCTACCCAGGCCCCTAGAAATGTGTATTTCATAAATTTTCATTTTATGGACCATGGTGCACAACACTTCATTTCCCAGAATGCTCTAATTTGCTCAATATATTACAATCAATAGATTAAAATTTTCAATCTGTTTTTATGAAGTTATTTGAAAAAACGTGGTGGACCATTTCTGGTGTTGTACAGCAAAAACTAAATCTATTTTAATTGCTGTGTTAGTTTTAGCTTTATTTTATTTATTTATTTTAGAAAAATGTTATGTCTAAAAAGTTTAAAAATGTAATTCCACCTATTAGAGAATAAATAGGCATACTTGGTAAAAAATAACGGAATTATTTGACACAAAATGTGTCTTTTGTCAGAATTCAGTAAATTCCACTTCCTATTGTTCCAATTCAACTTCCTGTGGGTTGTAGCCAATTCCAATTCCAGCTCGTGAATTGAAAGGGAGTTCATTCTAAAATGTTGAATTTTGTACAACCATGACACTTAGATTTTCATTATTCTGTCAATATTGCATCAGTTATTTTCACACCTGGAAGAGTGAGGAAGCATAGAGCAAGGTCCCATCTCCTCCCAAACAAATGATGAAGTCTATACGGTTGGAAATATCATCATAATCTGTGAAAGACACATCGACAGGTAAACTTTTCTACACACTTCATAAAATTTTTTTTTTAAAAAGCTACGGCTCTCATGTTCCTCATGACCCGCCAACCTGATGCAAAATGTCTAGGTGCCTTATTTGATTTGAATGCTACAGCAGAGGGGAAGATTTTCAGTGAATAACTTAAATTTGGGTCTCTTCCTCACACAAGACTTCAAATATAGCACACAAGTCAGAATATAGACTATATTTATCACACATTTTTGGATCTTGACTGCACCAGTCCTCATTCACTTCCATTGTGTAGGAAAGAGGGACCAGGATATTCTTTAAAATTTCACCCTTTTGCGTTTCACAGTAGATAAAAAAGTGAGATGGGTTTGTAATGAAATAAGGGTTAATAAATGACGACAAAACATTAATTTTACTCTTACAACAGTTTACTCTTACAATGCTCAAGTCGCTGGATACAGAAGTCAAGCATATGTGGTATTGTTTGAACAGAATCTGAACTTTTCAAATAATATATATATAATAATATAATAATAATAACTATTTTTGCATTTATGTTACTTAAAATAATATGAATATAAAAAACTTTCAAATAGCACTTAAATAGACCAATCATGTATCAAACGAAAGCCCTCATTCTCAGGAACGTGACTGTATAGTTTATTTTGTTGCCCTAATACCACAATTCAAAATATTTTCAAAAAAATCACAAAGTGAAATATGATTTCTGTAAGGCATCAGATACAAACATTATATCTGCTCTGACCTTAGATGGTTTTCTAAAAAGAATGAGCCATTTTTTACTGGTCTGTTAGGTTGCTTGTGTGAATATTCCTATGTTATATCTTACAAGTCCAGAACAAAATAAGCAATCCAGCAGGAAAAGCATGCTAAACAATCATCAGGAAAATATGTTGTTGCCTATTGATGATACAATTTTATATATCATCGCAAAATGGAGGTTCTCAACTTTCTAACACACTAGAATGAACTTCTAGTCCACTCAGAGGCCAAGATATTCGATGAAATAATGGGGGTGGTGCATGAACTTAAAATCTGAGTGTCTATAGACGAGCACATCTGTAAGGGCTAAAATGCGTTATAGCGCCACCTATAAGGTAACCCCCCAATAATCAAAACAAGCAAGTACAACCCCCCCCCCCCATTATTTATACCATGATCAATGGAAACATGTAAATGCTTATCACTGCAACCCCCCCAATGTTCAAGCCAAATCTACACCCTTGAATGCAGCTAAATACGGTACTCCCCTATTTAGTGCTTAATCCAGTTCAGTGCATGCACAGTTCGGTAATTTACGGGAGTGACTACTACATTGCACAACCAAATGAAGATTATTTTAGATGATTTTAGATTATTGAATCCAACTGCGATTATTTGAGAAAACCACGATTATTGTGCACTACAAATTCTAATAACATTTTACTGTCCAATGAAGGGAAATTTGAGCGAATATAGAAATGTCATGATTGACATGTTTTATAGCCATTTTCAGGTTTAATTGCATTATGTGAGCGCTCCAAATGAACAACAAAAGTCTTACTGAGCCGCACCATGAACAGCATTCATCGCAGCTCCTGAAAAGTGCATGAAGATGAACAGCTTCTGAAGTGCTGTGATGCAGACGATGTCTGCAAGCAGTCACACAAAACTGCAGCGAAAATACAAGCACTTTGATATAATGTTTGTTTAATGGCAAATGTTCTTGGCCGTTGTGGTTTTATACATGCAGAGTATAATGCAAGACCCCACTTACTCTATTTCTGTGGAGGTGATAGAATGAAGACACTTTTCCTACAAACTCAAAAGTCATCATGCAAATTAAAGGCTTGTGAGTTTAATTGGGGAGCCTTAAAATAACATGTGAAAGTGAAGAATTTAGAACAGAAATATTTACTAATTTATTATATAATATCATAAAATAGAGTTCACACAAGGTCAGTTAAATAAACTGTTTTAACCACTCGATGATTTAAACCAAAGTAATATACAGGTGCTGGTCATATAATTAGAATATCATCAAAAAGTTGATTTATTTCACTAATTCCATTCAAAAAGTGAAACTTGTATATTATATTCATTCATTACACACAGACTGATATATTTCAAATGTTTCTTTCTTTTAATTTTGATGATTATAACTGACAACTAAGGAAAATCCCAAATTCAGTATCTCAGAAAATTAGAATATTACTTAAGACCAATACAAAGAAAGGATTTTTAGAAATCTTGGCCACCTGAAAAGTATGAACATGAAAAGTATGAGCATGTACAGCACTCAATACTTAGTTGGGGCTCCTTTTGCCTGAATTACTGCAGCAATGCGGCGTGGCATGGAGTCGATCAGTCTGTGGCACTGCTCAGGTGTTATGAGAGCCCAGATTGCTCTGATAGTGGCCTTCAGCTCTTCTGCATTGTTGGGTCTGGCATATCGCATCTTCCTCTTCACAATACCCCATAGATTTTCTATGGGGTTAAGGTCAGGCGAGTTTGCTGGCCAATTAAGAACAGGGATACCATGGTCCTTAAACCAGATACTGGTTGCTTTGGCACTGTGTGCAGGTGCCAAGTCCTGTTGGAAAATGAAATCTGCATCTCCATAAAGTTGGCAGCAGGAAGCATGAAGTGCTCTAAAACTTCCTGGTATACGGCTGCGTTGACCTTGGACCTCAGAAAACACAGTGGACCAACACCAGCAGATGACATGGCACCCCAAACCATCACTGACTGTGGAAACTTTACACTGGACCTCAAGCAACGTGGATTGTGTGCCTCTCCTCTCTTCCTCCAGACTCTGGGACCCTGATTTCCAAAGGAAATGCAAAATTTACTTTCATCAGAGAACATAACTTTGGACCACTCAGCAGCAGTCCAGTCCTTTTTGTCTTTAGCCCAGGCGAGACGCTTCTGACGCTGTCTGTTGTTCAAGAGTGGCTTGACACAAGGAATGCAACAGCTGAAACCCATGTCTTGCATACGTCTGTGCGTAGTGGTTCTTGAAGCACTGACTCCAGCTGCAGTCCACTCTTTGTGAATCTCCCCCACATTTTTGAATGGGTTTTGTTTCACAATCCTCTCCAGGGTGCGGTTATCCCTATTGCTTGTACACTTTTTTCTACCACATCTTTTCCTTCCCTTCGCCTCTCTATTAATGTGCTTGGACACAGAGCTCTGTGAACAGCCAGACTCTTTTGCAATGACCTTTTGTGTCTTGCCCTCCTTGTGCAACGTGTCAATGGTCGTCTTTTGGACAACTGTCAAGTCAGCAGTCTTCCCCATGATTGTGTAGCGTACAGAACTAGACTGAGAGACCATTTAAAGGCCTTTGCAGGTGTTTTGAGTTAATTAG
This sequence comes from Myxocyprinus asiaticus, assembly GCF_019703515.2. Classification (NCBI taxonomy): domain Eukaryota; kingdom Metazoa; phylum Chordata; class Actinopteri; order Cypriniformes; family Catostomidae; genus Myxocyprinus; species Myxocyprinus asiaticus. The sequence goes on from NC_059376.1 coordinate 2,582,558, forward strand.
CTGATTAGAGTGTGGCACCAGGTGTCTTCAATATTGAACCTTTTCACAATATTCTAATTTTCTGAGATACTGAATTTGGGATTTTCCTTAGTTGTCAGTTATAATCATCAAAATTAAAAGAAATAAACATTTGAAATATATCAGTCTGTGTGTAATGAATGAATATAATATACAAGTTTCACTTTTTGAATGGAATTAGTGAAATAAATCAACTTTTTGATGATATTCTAATTATATGACCAGCACCTGTATATGCAGTTGACTATGTGTAATTTTCATGTGTAACTTTGTGGCCATAATATGCGCAGATCACACTCTGTTTGTTATGTAACCACAGACACAAGATGGAGTTTGAACCCAAGCAGGGGTGTTTATTTACAAATTGTGCACAAGTGAAGGAAGACTGGTGAAGTACCGTTCTTGGTGGAGATGGAGGGTGAATGGCAAGACTAAGCCAGATACACAGAGGTGAGCTGATGTCAAGGGAGGTGTTCACTTGGTGAAGGTGAATCCACAGATGAGTGTATCACAAGTGAGCACCGGAGCTTTGGTAAGTAACCCACAGGAGGACGTCAGAGAACGGGTAAGTATACCACAGGAGATCGTTGGAGAGAAGTATTTCACAGGAGATCGCTGGGGCACAGATGAGTATTTCACAGGAGATCGCTGGAGAAAGTGTTAGTATTCCGCAGGAGATCACTTAGAGCACAGGTAGGTAATCTAAGGAAGATCACTGGAACAGGGGTTAGAGTCTGTGAACATGTTGGTGACCAGACAAAGAGTGAGTGTTTGTGTGTGCTTCTTATAGTGGTGCAAATTGGTATCTTGAATTGGCTGCAGGTGCGGGTGATTAGTACTCTGGTGAGTTCGAGTGCTGTGATTGGATGACTGGGGAGCCTGGTGTATTCGTGACATTACCCCCCTCTCCACGGGCCGCTCCTGCGAACCGAGACCCCCGAAGCCGTGGCTGACCCCATCCACGAGGAGCTGGAAGCTGTGGGTGAGATGCGTGGAACTCGGTAAGTAGGGTCGGATCCAGGATGTTGTCCCGAGGTACCCAGGATCTTTCTTCAGGTCCATAGCCCTCCCAGTCTACTAGATACTCGAGACAACCCCTGCGGCACCGGGAGCTCAGGATCTCTCTCACAGCATAGACGGGTCCATCCTCGAGGAGAAGCGGGAGAGGGGGTTCTTCCGTGGGACCAGGCTCTGTGGGTAAGAGAGAGAGAGGGGGATGGTGAGGTTTTAGTAGAGAGACGTGAAATGTGGGGTGGATACGGTACTGAGGAAATCGAAGTTGGTAGGTGACAGAGTTGATCTGTTTCGTGATGGTGAAGTTACCAATGTACTGGGGACTTAGCTTCTTACAGGGCAGGCGCATCCTGATGTCCCGCGTGGAGAGCCAAACCTTTTGCCCAGGTTGGAATGTGGGGGCCTCTGACCTTTGGGCATCAGCTTGGCTTTTTTGGTTGCGCACTGCTCTCTGGAGATGATGGTGAGCTAAATCCCAGACCCTCTTGCTTTCTCTGAAACAGTGATCGACTGCGAGAACATCTGAAGGCTCTCCAGACCATGGGAATAGTGGGGGTTGGAAGCCGAGTATGCATTGGAAAGGGGTGAGGTTGGTGGAGGCTTGTCGGAGGTTGTTCTGGGCGTATTCGGCCCAGGGCAGGTAGCGGTCCCAGCTGTGTTGATGGTGATGGCAAAAGGTTCTGAGGAATCGTCCAATCTCTTGGATCTTCCTCTCCATCTGCCCGTTGCTCTGGGGATGATAGCCGGAGGTCAGGCTGACGGTCACACCTAGGAGTGAGAAGAATGCACTCCAAACTCACGAGATGAACTGGGGTACGTGATCTGAGACGATGTCTTCAGGGATGCCATAATTGTGAAAGACATGAGTGAACAGGAGTTCAGCTGCTTCTATAGCTGTAGGAAGACCTTTGAGAGGTATCAATTTGCATGCTTTGGAAAATCTGTCTACAGCTACCATAACGCAGGTAAAACCTTCAGAAGCAGGTAAATCAGTTATAAAGTCTACTCCTAGATGTGACCAGGGACGCTGGAGAATGGGCAGTGGGAGGAGTTTACCTGAGGGTAGATGACGAGGGGTCTTGGACATGGCACACTCGGGACATCCTTGGACGAACCTCTGCACATCACGTGCCATCTGGGGCCAACAGAATCGATTTTGGAGCAGCGAGAGGGTCCGATTGAGGGATGTGAGTGGTGAGGTGATGGAACTGTAGTTCTGGATGAGGCGACGATAGAAACTGGAGAAGCCAAGAAAACGTTGGAGCTCTTTTATGGTGGTTGGAGTGGGCCAGGATCTCACAGCTTCCACCTTCCCCTCATCCATCTAGATGCCTTCAGAGATGATGTTGTATCCGAGGAATTGCATTCCTCCTGATGGAATGAGCACTTTTCAGCATTTAGATACAGGTGGAACTTCCTCAGCTTTTCCAGCACAAGTGTGACATGCTTACGATGTTCCATTTCACTCCGGGAGTAAACCAGGATATCATCGATGTATACTAGGAGGAATTGATGGAGGTACTCCTGGAACACCTCATTCATGAACCCCTGGAAGACAGAGGGGGCATTTACCAAGCCATACGGTATCACCCGGTACTCGTAGTGGCCTGTTGATAAAAGATGTCTTCCATTCATCCCCCTCCCTAATACGAATGAGGTTATACGCACTGCGTAGGTTCAACTTGGTGAAAATAGTGGCTCCACGCAATTGCTCCAGTGCGGCTGGGATGAGGGGAAGGGTGTACCGGAACTTGACGGTCACCTTGTTGAGGGTGCGGTAATCAATACAAGGTCTCAAAGCACCATCCTTTTTAGCCACGAAGAAAAAGCTGGAAGCAGCAGGGGAAGTTGATGGTCTGATATAGCCCTGTTTAAGTGCCTCCTCCACGTATTCTTCCATGGCCTTCTGCTTAGGGAATGACAGTTAGTAAATCTTTCCTTTAGGCACTGGTTCACCAGGAAACAGGTCAATCGCACAGTCCCATGGTCGATGTGGCGGGAGTCGAGTGGCACGTTGGGGGCAGAAGATGTCCTGAAACTGGGAATAACATGAGGGGATGTCAGTGAAGGATAGGTTTACTGGGCTTTCAATAGTGGTTGTGGTTATAGGCAATGGGTAGGGCTTCCTGGAGTGAGTGACACATTTTACAATGGGTAAAGAGGGAAAACAGTTTGAGAAACACTTGGTACCCCATTTCAGGATGTTTCCAGAAGACCATGAGATAACTGGTGAATGTTGAATTAGCCATGGGCACCCCAAGATGATATCAGATGTTGAACTCTCAAGAACCAGCAGCGTGATGTCTTCCACATGTAACTTGTAGTCTGAGAGGTCCCACGCAGTGTCATACTGGTGCCTGGAGAAGAGGTTTACCGGTTATGGAGTGGATGCGGTATGCTGAGTCGTTGACCCACTTCACTAAGTTGAGTTACCAGCAAAGCATCCCAGAGATGAATTTGCCAGCTGAACCGGAGTCGAGGAGGGCGGAAACTGTAACAGAAGTTGTACCAGCAGTAAGTGTTACAGATGTAACCAAAGGTGAGTAACAAACATTTGAACTGGAGACAACACTCACCATTGGACAAGGAGGTCGAATGGGGCATGCTGCTATGACATGTCCCCCTCCACCACAATATAGACATAACCTCTTGTTCAGCCGCCGTAGGTGCTCTACCAGAGTTAAACGGGGTGTATCCACCTGCATGGTTTCTGGGCTAGATTCTTGAGAGTTCAGGTGGGGGAAAAGCCGGCTGTGTGACGGAGGCTGACGTGTGGACATTTCGTGGAGACAAGACTTCATAATTGGAACTCAATTCCAAACTTCATTCGAATGGAATGTTGAATAAATTTCTCCAATCCAATGGAATCATCCACTGATGTGAGATGTAGCCATATAGATGGATCTATACGTGGTGATTAAGGCTGGTTCATTCCACCAACTGGCAGCAGCTAGAGTTTGGAATCTGAGGGAATAATCAGTTATTGAGCTTTTGCCCTGACATAATTTATATAAGTGTTCATTTACAGTCGAGTCACCACCTGAGTGACCGAAAACTTCTTGGAAATGAGCCGTGAAGCCATCAAGGGTGTGTAAGACGGGACTATCCTGCTGCCAGAGGGTTTGTGCCCATTGAAGAGCTCTTCCAGTGAGTAAGGAGATGATGAATGAGACCGTGGATCTGTCGGTGGGGAAACGGTGCAGCTGCATTTCCAACGCCAGAGAACATTGCAGTAAGAATCCATGGCAGTCCTCCGCCAATCCGGAGTAATGGGCTGGATTGACCATAGGACTGGCAGTAAACACAGGTGGAGGATTCAGAACCGGAGTTGATGTAGATGGAGTGAGGTTGAAGAGTGCACAGTGGAGGGTGTTGACAAGATCTTGAATGGGGTCTGGTGACGTGCTTCCTGCTGGGTTCATGGCTGTGTTTTAGGTCTGGTCATCTGTTATGTAACCACAGACAAAAGATGGAGATTTGAACCCAAGCAGGGGTGTTTATTTACAAATTGTGCACAAATGAAGGAAGACTGGTGAAGTACCATTCTTGGTGGAGATGGTGGGTGAATAGCAAGACTAAGCCAGGTACACAGAGGTGAGCTGATGTCAAGGGAGGTTTTCACTTGGTGAAGGTGAATCCACAGGTGATTGTATCACAGGTGAGCACCGGAGCTTTGGTAAGTAACCCACAGGAGGACATCAGAGAATGGGTAAGTATACCACAGGAGATTGTTGGAGAGGAGATAAGTATTTCACAGGAGATCGCTGGGGCACAGATGAGTATTTCACAGGAGATCGTTGGAGAATGGGTGTGTAATCCACAGGAGATCGCTCGGGCACAGATGAGTATTTCACAGGAGATCGCTGGAGAATGGGTGCGTAATCCACAGGAGATCATTGGAGAATGGGTGCGTAACCCACAGGAGATCGTTGGAGAATGGGTGCGTAATCCACAGGAGATCGTTGGAGAATGGGTGCGTAATCCACAGGAGATCGCTGGAGAATTGGTGAGTAATCCAGAGGAGATCGTTGGAGAAAGGGTTAGTATTCTGCAGGAGATCGCTTAGAGCACAGGTAGGTAATCTAAGTAAGATCGCTGGAACAGGGTTTAAAGTCTGTGAACACATTGGTGACCAGACAAAGAGTGAGTGTTTGTGTCTTATAGTGGTGCTGATTGGTATCTTGATTTGGCTGCAGGTGCTTAGTACTTTGGTGAGTTCGAGCACTGTGATTGGATGACTGGGGAGCCTGGTGTATTCGTGACACTGTTATTGTTATTTATTATGACACTGACAATACTGCAAAAATGGGTGTATAAAAGAGTGTTAATGGGTAGAATACAGACAAAAGAATGATGATTAAAGGTATCTCTTACTTTGGGCAGATGTGTGAATGGCTTTCAGCTTCAGACGGCACATGATGACTACAGTATATCATATCAAACAACACCATTAAAGGCCCTCTGTCAGTATGAAAACAAACATCAATGTTGCATTTCTGCTTTTTTATTGAATGAGTTATTGAATAAATTAAAAAAAAAAACTATTTAGTTTGTTATTTGAACTATCAGAATTTGCTTTCAAGAAGAAAAAAAAAAGCACCCCTGAACCTGCAACTTTTCCTGATGCCATTCTACGGCCATGTTGTGTGCAATGTTGGGGAGGAACTAACTAAACATACAGCAGCAAAGCTACTAACTTAATCCTTGTGCTCTGTTTAAATTTTTACCTAATTTGGTGCTCCTGGTCAAAAATGACCGGCCTGTTAAAAATTGCTTATAAATCTCTTGTTATGCTATATTATCACCAAATATTGGATTAGATCTTTTTGTCAACTTGTTTTCTTTCAGTTAGCGCAGGTTTTGTATTTTTTTTTTGGGACTTATTGATCGTAGGCCTCATTGACCTGAGCTTATGCACCTCCGTTATTGAGAGAAAAAAAACAAACAAAATATTATTTGGGGATAATCTTGGCAATATTAAATAAAATATGAAAACATTCTGTACTATTTATCACACTAGTGTGCTTTAATGTTTAACTAGGAAGTTTGTTTTTAAATGCTTTTATTTTGTACAAAATGGCACAAAGTCATGCTTGTGGTGTGACCGGCCATTGAAAATGAATGGGGGAGATCAAAAACAAGAGAAAAATTTAGCGTTCAGGAGCATGTTCATCATGTTCATGTTCACATATGTGCATGTGTGCTTGCAAACGTAAAGGCCACAGAACTGTGCACGCGCACATACACACACTCTTGCACACTAGCACACACAAACACACACATGCTCATGTACACGCACAAACTCTTGAGTATTACATGCTTTCTTTTTCACAGAGATGAATCTTATCCTTACCTGAACTGCATCCAACATCCATTCATCCATCCAACATTACCACACACGTACACGCACGCACACACGCAAACACACAAACACACACACACACACACACACACACACACACACACACACACACACACACACACAAGAACTGTCTTTGCCCCACAGTGACCCCTCACTAATAGAATCTTTCTTTGATTATCTTTCATCAACCATTGTGTGTTTCAAACGCAGAGCACACATTTGCAAGGCACATGCAAAAAGCTATTGTCAGTCATGTGCATGAGGACACAAAACCACCAGGTGTTCGTTGATTTGGTTTGTTGTTGACTAGAAAATATAACAGAAATATGAACAATGTTGGTATTTTTGTTCGATGAAATGTTCTTTATATGACAGTTTTAACACTGTGTAAATAGGCTTAGACTAGTTTTCTGTCACAATGGTCAGATTTGACAGGGGACACCACAATTGTTACTTTGTGCCCCTTTTCAGAAAATAAAAGCTTTTCAAAATAAAAGCATTTCAAAATAAATGTCCTATTTTTTGTGATCTTCCCCATTATTTTTCAATGGCCAGTCATCTTTGACCGGGAACACCACAATTCTATTGATTCTATTGCAGAGGGGTCACTGAGGGACTGGTGTGTGTGTGTGTGTGTGTGCGTGCATGTTTGTGTGTGGTAATGTTGGATGGATGAATGGATGCCATTCAGGGTAGGATAAAGTTCATTTCTGTGAAAAAGCAAGCATGTTATTCTCAAGAGTTTGTGCGTGAACGTGAGTTTGTGTGTGTTAGTGTGTGCATGCACATGTGTGTTAGTGCACGTGTGTGCATATGTGCACGTGCACAGGTCTGAGGCTTTTATGTTTGCAAGCACACATGCACATATGTGAACACGAACATGTAAGAAAGCATGTAATACTCAGAGTTTGTGCGTGTATATAAGCATGTGTGTGTTTATATACACTTATACAAATACAAATCTATAGCAAAGACAATTAAACTTTTGTACAGCGCTCCTTCTCTTGTAAACAATGACGCGCTTCCTGCCTCCTCCTCCACGCGTGACCTTACCAGTGAGCTTACATCATCCCTCTCATGAGCGCGCGTCACAGAGATGTACGGAAGCGAACATTTGTAGTTAAAAAGTATATAAGTATTGTTTTGTTTCTAAAAATAATCAATCGTTTGCGTTCAGAAGAACTTTATTTGTCGACTGGAGTCGTGTGGATTATTTTGATGCACTCTAAATATGCATTTTGGACCGTCAAAAAATGGAGTACATTCATTTGCATTGTTTAGAGGAGGAGGCCTGAAATGAAATCCTTAAAATCTTAAATTCTGTTTTGATGAAGATAGAAACTCAGATACATCTTGGATGGCCTGAGGGTGTGTAAATTATAAGCAAATGTTCATTTTTGGGTGAACTATTCCTTTAATTCACAATTTAGACCTAATATCTACAGTACCTACTGTATATTACATGTCACAAACGATTTAGCTGCAAGTCTCATCTCTCAAGAGATTCTTATGTTTATTACATTCAGCCAATAATCAAATCTTTAACTCAGTGACTAAATCTTGTGAAAACACTACACATGGCCCAGAAGTAGACAGCATGACTTAACGGGTGACCGAAAGCCCATCACCTGCTCCACTGAACTCTTTTTATTCTTCTTATTTCTCTCTCTCTCTCTACATTAACCACCATTTTTTTGGAGTTTTGTGTTCTTTGCCACGGTCTCATTCTGCTTGCTCACATTTTTTAAAAAGCCATGATGGTAAAAACAGCTGTTTTTGATTTTTGTGTTGGGGCCAATGAAAATTTGGAAGGGCAAGTAAAAATCTGGAGCACTGGTCCAACCGGGCCATTAGAAAAAATCCTTAGCGTTGAGCCCTGAGTTTCAAAGTGATCTTCCCCAACACTAGTCATGTTACAGTCATGGAAACAAACTCAACTCTTGGCAATTGGAAGGTGTAGTAATAACTTTGTTTTGGAATAAAATAAATGATTTAATTCCATTGCAAAGTCATCTGTATAAGTGTTGTGCTGACGTAAAGATAAGGATCCAGCCATGCAAATATGCTGAAACACACAAAAATGTACTATGGGTGTACCATGTCACAGCACACTTGTGTAGTAATTTTTTGACATATCTCACCTTCTCTAAAAGTGCAAAAGTTTTTCTTGACAGAGACAAAACTCTCATCATTAGCAATGGCAGGATCTTCAAGGACTTTCCTCTCCACGTAAACAATCATATTTTTTTGCTAAAAGCCATTAAAACAGAACAAAACAGAATCAATAAAGACAATCCATGAAAAGAACTCTGGAAACACTGTGCTTGAATACCATTAAACTGTCATTTTTGATGAAGGAACACTTTCATAAAGAGCACTCTTAAATGAGGCCTATTAATGGCATTTGTAATGCAGTCAGTGAAATACTGGAGATTCAGACAGATCAAATCATAATCACCTGTGCAAGGAAGAAGCAGAGCTCTTTAAAAGGTTGCAGCAGACTGGAGTCTCTGATTTTCTTAATAACAAGGACACTTTTAGGTGGTTTATTCCATGTCAACCTCTGACTGGCTGGATCTTGAATATGCCTGAAAGCACAAATACAAAGAAACGCTTTTGTAAAAACAGCAATAATACTCATTTGTGTTTATTGGGACACCAAAGAATGACTCCTTATTGTGCTTTGTATGGTAGGCCTCAAAGTTGATCTGCATTTCCAGCATAAACCAGTGGAAAACATTGATCAGTCAAATTATGATTCAGTGCATCTAAAGTTCCTGGGTGAATCTCACAAAAATGGTCAAGAACAAGTGCTGGTCATATTCCACCCCAAAATGAAAATTCGCATTTAAAAAACAAAGCCTATTTCAATCACTTAGATTTTTTACTTATTTTCATTTGTTACAACCAAATGAGCCCAAACCTCATTTAAACCCCAAAGAAAATTCCATTACTGTAAGGACCTATGAACCTATTTGACCTTTTCTAAATTCCATTTAATTTTTCTGAATAACCAGATTTAAAGTTTAATTCATTTCAAACATCAAAATGAAAATAAAACAATCATTGCATTATTTTTTTATCAAATGAAGTGCTTCTATACAGATCCTCACATCATATTTTTAAAACACAACATTGGAGTTATTTAATATTAATGCTGCACAACAGAGCATCACAGTAAAAAATTAAGACATGATTTATTATTATTATTATTTTTATTGAATATTGAAATAATGCACATTTCAGACTATCCTAGGGTTGGGAATTTTGTATAATTTAGTAGTCAGGTAATCTAACGCACAAAAAATGAGTAATCGATTACTTGACATTTAGAATTTAAGGTTAACCTTCAACCTTTGAACCTGTTTTTCTAATGAAAATGTTAGCCCTATGCATAAACAACGAATCTAGATACAAAAATAACAAAAAAACAAAAACCATTTGTACTCACACATAGAAACATACTTTCCAAATCTCTGAGGCAATAAAATCACTTAAATCAAGGACAGAACTTTCTTTTTGGGTGAACTATTCCTTTAAAAATGTCATGTTTCCACAGCGCCATCCAATGCATTGAGTAACTTTTAAGGGCTAGATTTTGGTGAGAGAAGCAGTTTCATTATTGCCCAAGGCAGGCAAAGGCACAAAAGAAACTGCAAAATTGGAGTAGTGTTTTCACTAGTCGAATATTTAAAACCGAATGAGTACTCGATTAATCGATTACTTGTGCACATCCAGAGACTAAAGCCATTTGCAGTTTAACAATCACACTAGGACATTTGAATGTGATTAATTGTGCATTTAGGTCTATACATTCAGTTTTTCCCAAAATGGTAAATTTCCGTGACATTCAACATATCATAGTTAAAATTTCATAGTTAGACCAGATTCTGCAATTCTGTCTGTGTTTCCTGCATCATGGAAATCATAGGGCCCTATTACTGTAACATGAAAAATAATGACGTATTCAAAAAATCAAATTGCAATACTGGAGTAGTTTTTTTCACTTGTGGAATATTTAAAACTGAACGAGTACTCGATTATTCCGCTAACTCTTCTAAGCTCTTCTGTCTGTTTCCTGCATCATGGAAATCATAGGGCCCTATTACTGTAATGTGAAACAATTATGATGTATTATTTAAATTACATCTGTAAAGTACATTTGCAAGTATAAATCATGGAAGTATTTGTTGTACTGAACTTAAAAAAAAAAAAAAATCTAATTCTCATTCATGTCATAAGGAAAAATCCTCCAATCCGGACACAAGTTTTTAATTGTATTTGTATTTTATTTTTTTGCATTATGGTAATGAGAATTCTGGGGTCGTGAAAATGTATATTTCTTTAATTCACATGTACTTGTAGAGCACATTTCACACTACATATTGCTCCAAAGCAGCTGTACAAACCCCTAAGTGATCAAGGAAAAACTCAATATGACCTTTAAGTAGATGAGGAAGAAAACTTGGGAGGAACCAAGACTCAGCTGGGGAAGTCAAAATCTTAATTGTCCAAAAATAGACATGATTTTCTTTAACCAAAATATAGATTGTCATTCTTTTTTTTTTTTTTTTTTTTAAATATGACCTAGATCCTTTGTGAGATTCATCTTCTTATCTTCTTCTGACATCATGATTTACATTTTAAATAATCTTTATAGCAATTATGTATGAAGGTTTTCTAATCTGTTTTACTGACACTGATACCATTGCCGCTAGTAAGGATTAGCCAACAGGCAAGGACATGGACTTGACCATTATTACGTAGAGCTACACCTTCAGGACTTCACCACAAATGTTTTAACACATCAATGACCAACTCGACAAGGGTGATTTTAAAGCTATTAAAAGCAGATCATAATAACAGATAATCTTATACAATGTTTTAAATTTACCATTAACTGAACAGTGCTGACTGTTTATCCAAAGCTAACAACTTTAAAGCCAAGCTTTCATAAAGTCTCATTATTTTAGCACATATCAGTTATTCTAAAATGTAAAACATTCTGGTAGTAGTAATAGGAGGAGTGTCTGAGCCTTTATGCACTGTGTTGTATGTGTGATGTTTAAATGCACAGATTTCTTACCACTCACATTTCCCAGCAGCAGATATCTGAAGTTGCAGACATTGGTTATACTTCATGGCTTCGTGCATGTGATAAATCTCAAAGCTTAAACCAATAAACAGTATCAAAGGACTGAAAAAATCAGGACATCCTTGAAGAACATCCTTGTGATACTAATTAAGCAGCATGCAGCTTTCATCTAATGACTGCTTTAGGTCAATATCTTCTAGAGCTCTGTGTGTTTTTAACATCCTCTTCTCTGAGAATTCCACAGAACAGGTTCAACATTAGTTTTCCTCTCTAGATCTGCTGTCAGGTGTGAGAGCCTCTGCCTATGCAGGCTCAGTCTAATCTGTAAACCAAACCTCTCCTAACCACACCACACAAGCCACACCCACTCAACATAACTATGCCCCCTTGAGAGGGAGGCCACTTGTTTGACTAATATGTCAAGCCTCTGAATCTGTGTATCATTTGTTCATTTCATATTCAATTAGGAATTCAAAACTGGAAAAATAAAAAACGACTTTTCATTTTCCTTTACAAAACCAATATTAAAAAACAAATAATGACTTATTTTTCGTAATTTCGCTTTAATGCTCAAGTTAAAATAGGAAATTGGAAAAATAGCCATGTACTTTTGCATCCATTCTTTTTTACTTTTTAAACCCAAAAATGAAAAGCGAAAAATGCGGTTTCTTCTTTATTGGTTTTAACACTGATAAATAGAATAAGCAGATACAAACTCATTTTCTGTTGACTATTTCATTTTCTATTTAAAAAGGAATAAAGAGAAAGGGGAAAATGGCTCAATTTGCATTTTCTTTCATTGTATAAAAAATTTATTTACTGCTTGAAAATGTGATATGCACATGAAAGCGGCACTGAAACACCCCTTTCAGGATCAGGACTTTCCCTGTTATTGGGACGTCTAGTCACCCTATCTCCATAAGTGCAGTGTTAATTTCTGTAAGCCGTAGATTGCTGAGAGTGTGCTGCCGACGTAATTACCTCAGCCTGGATGAACATTTATTAAATATATTATTAAATGTCAAAAATAAACTTGTGTTAACGCATATTAACTCGTGGGGCTTTTACACAAAGTGACAACTTTTTAAAATTACATTTATCAATGGGACGTGGCGCTACAGTCACTACAAAATCATACAATGTTATTAAAAATAAAAATAATATATAATAGACCAACTCCCAGTCAGCATGCCAAGTGATGTGGCTTGCGATCTCTCACGCCTCGTCCATTAGAGGCAACACTTCGCAACAACAAATCTCATTCACTTTCACGCATTCAACAAAAATAGTGAAAATACACATAAGAACCGATATGCGCAATTTATTTTCCTCTGCTTCTAAACTTTAGCCTGGCACCACAGTGCATCCTGCGCACGCAGCTCCTGACAGCCCAAAGTGTTGATGTCAGGTGCGCTCATGGAAACAAGGTCATTCTTGCATGCATTGCCAGTTCAGATGAGTGACGAGGTGAATTAACTCTTAAATTTCTGTCTTTTCCTCACACAACACACTATATGACTTCAGAAGATTTGAGATCTAAGGCATGAGTGTTATGGACTACTTTAAGGTGATTTGATGTGTGCTTTCGGAGCTTGGACATCCGCAATCATGATCCTCTCATCCCTCAATCTTGTGGTTCACAGATGAAAAAGAAATACTGATTTTGAACGACGAGGGTGAGTAAATGATGGTGGAAAGGTCTGTTTTTATTAAAGTTTATCAGTATCATTAATCAGGTGTTAAAGGGGACCTATTATGCAAAATTCACTTTTACATGGTGTTTGAACATAAATGTGAGTCGGCAGTGTGTGTACACAACCACCCTACAAAGTCCACCCACTCCTCTTTCTTATATTTCTATTAATCTAAAACAGTGTCTCAAAATGACTGGTTCTGGTATCCGCTCTAAAGTGATGTCACTTTAGAGCAGGCCACGCCCACAACTGGTGACGGACTCCACCCTATTATCATAGATCTTCCCCTGAGTGATTGACACACAGTCTGCCATTTTTTTCCACACTGGAGCAGCTACGGTGAGAAGAATAATGTCTCAGCTTCGTAAGCGTCATAAGTGTTCTGTTGTTGGCTGTAAAAGTGAACATAAGAGTCTTCATGTACTCCCGGCATCAGAGCCACTGAAGACGCAGTGGACAAGTTTTGTTTTTGAAGCAAATGTGCCCCAAAACATACCAAAATTCGTGTATGTTTGTGCAAATCATTTTACACCGGAATGCTTTGTGAATGAGGGTCAATATAAAATTGATTTTCATGCATGGATCAGTACCAACTGTTCATGTTCCATCTTTATATCCTGAAGATGTAAGTATCACACTTTACATTTTGTGAATGTTTGCAAATCGCCTTTCTGAATGTGCTTGTTAGCTGATTCCACGGCTAATGCAGCTAAAATTATCATTGTCTCTGATTGTATTCACGGAGACCAGAGCTATGTCGTTATTTTTATGCTTACTGTCTGTATAATTCATAACCGCACCTTTATTATGCACAATACAGTAAGGTGATTGTCTTTTTGAAAACGATGTACGTTTTCTGTGAACATAAGAGAGTTGTACTAAAAGTGGTTCTGATTTGTTGTTGCTGTAGTATCCGAAGCACGAGCTGTAAAGTCACAGCCCTGTTCCGGAAAGGGGGTGAGGAGCAGCAGCTCATTTGCATTTATAGAGACACACACGAAAACAGCGTGTTTTTGATTCCACGCAAAAAAAAGAGGCATTTACAACATGGTATAATAAATGATCCGTGAGGTATTTTGAGCTGAAACTTCACAGACATATTCTGGGGACACCTGAGACTTATATTACATCTTGTAAAAAGGGCAATAATAGGTCTCCTTTAATTATTGTCCAGAGGTCCTGACCGCTACTGAAAGCACGTAGACTGCACTGTCACGTGATACTTGTTACTTTTACAGCGCTGACTAAGATGGGCCAGTCACAGTCATTTATTATTTCTGGATGAGGATTTAAAAAAAAAAAAAAAACTTTTATAGAGACTGCTGAAGCTTATTTCCATTCATAGGTATGAATCCTTGCAATTATCAGTTTTTATTAAAAAATAACTAGAGTAAAATTGTCTCCAATGAGATATAAAACTTGTAGTTAAATGCGGATGAATGGAGGATTCGGGCTGGTTCGAGTATTTCTGTAACTGCTGATCTCCTGGGATTTTCACACACAACAGTCTCTAGAATTTACTCCGAATGGTGCCAAAAACAAAAAACATCCAGTGAGTGCCAGTTCTGTGGATGGAAATGCCTTGTTGATGAGAGAGACCAACAGATAATGGTCAGACTGGTTTGAACTGACAAAGTCTACAGTAACTCAGATAACCACTCTGTACAATTGTGTTGAGAAGTATATCATCTCTGAATGTTATTCTGAGATGCGGGTTGGAGCTGTTTTGGCGGCACGAGGGGGACCTACACAATATTAGGCAGGTGGTTTTAATGTTGTGGCTGATCAGTGTGTGTGTATATATATATATATATATATATATATATATATTTAAACTACACTTAAAGCCTTCAAAGACCACTATTCAATTAGAAATATTCCAGTTTCAATAAAAGTTAAGCTCAATCATCAGCATTTGTGGCATAATGTTAATTACCACAAAAATTGATTTCATTTCATCCCTCCTTTTCTTAAAAAAAAAAAGTTTTAAAAAAAAGTGCGACACTTACAATGGAAGTCAATGGAGACAATTTTGGAACGGTAAAATACTCACTGTTTCAAAAGTATAGACACAAAACATAATATGTGTGTTAACATAATTTTAGTGAGATAAAATTGCTTATAGGGTTTACCAGCATTAAATTTTCTTGGCAATGAAGTTAGTGTGATTTTATCACAGTAAAATCATGTTAACACACATACCGTTTATGTCTTGTGTCAATACTTTTGAAGCAGTGAGTATTTTAACATTCCAAAATTGTCTCCATTGACTTCTATTATAAGTGTCTCACTGGAACACACATTTTTGCTTTTTTTTAAAGAAAAGGAGGGACAAGTCAAAACTAATTTTTGTGGTAACCAACATTATGACACAAATGCTGCAGATTGAGCTTAAGTTGTATTGAACCTAAAATATTCCTTTAAAAGAAAAAATAAACTCTTAAGACAACATTTACATTTGCTTCATTTAAATAAAATAAAATGAACAGAAACACTTGAACCCTTGACTATTTTGCATGACCCTAATTAATGTAAAACTGACAAATTTTTCATCACTTAAAAAAAAAAAAAAAAAAAAAAATCAATGGTCAAATATTGCTTGTTTTTAAATGTGCATGACATGTCTGCGTACAAGAAGTAATCTCAAACGGACTGTTCTGACTGTGAAACGTTCATTACTACCATCAACAAAACCAGCAAACCACCCTGCTGCTGTCACTGTCTTGAACTACAGCAACATGCATGTACCACACCATATCAGATCTACACCCATTACAGCTCATTAACACATCATTACACATTATCAATCAAAACCAACACAAACTGACTCTGCACTGATTGCTTGATAACTGATGAGAGAATTTTCCAAACTAATCTCATGAACATTTCGTTTCAGTGGCAACATTTTTGCAAAACAATTTTAAGTGCTTTATTACACGTTTGGCTGCAGTTTTCCTGTGAAATGTCCAGCGGGGGCGCCAAAAGCGAGTGATTGTATTATTGCAAGCCCTTGTGATATGCATATCACGATATGTAAATTTGTGATATATCATGTAGCCCTACTTATTTGTGATTGACCCATCTATAATACATCTAGGGCTTCAACTAACTATTATTTTGATTATCGATTAATCTTCGATTATTTCTTCAATTAATCCGAAAAAAAAAAAAAAATTATTTCCTGTATTTTACTGAAAAATTGATTTTTTATTAAAACAGAAATGATAAAGGGCGTAAGGATTTGGTTCGATTCATGGTACTAAATTCACAATTCGATACTCCCACAAAACATTAAAGAAAGCCTGAATCATGAAAAGTTAAGTCTGAACGATTTTTATTATTATTACTTTTAGGACATATGCAAAACAGTTCCTTTACTTGCAAAACCTAAAAAAAAAAGTACTGTTCATAAGAGTAAACGGGATGGAGTGGGACTAAAAATCAGGCCTGTGATTACCAACCACAAAGCACAGTTTAATCAAAATGATTGTGCTCCCTTTCTTTGTTGCGATCAGTTTGATTGACGCGGATGAGCGAGCTTGTTTGCTCAGTTAAGTTTAAACCACTTGTGGTAAAGACAAACAGTTTTGTGAAATACGCAGAGATACGCGCATGAGTTTAGTAGTTGCCAATGGCGGACTGGGAATAAAATTTGGGGTAAAAGATGGGGGGGGTTATGGGGGTGAGTATGTGTCTCACTTGCGTTTCGCTGCCCCCTTCAGCATATCATGGCCACCTTTGGCATATCGCGGCCCCGTTTCACGGCAGGCCAACCGGGGAGAGTTCTCGGTTCTCCTGATAGCCAGTTTGCCTCTGGTTGTTGCAGCTTGAAATACATCATGACTGGCTTAGCAGCGAGGTCTCCCTCTCTCAGGATCTGTTCACATTTTCAAGGCATCTTGTCAAATTTAAACTGCCACTTTGTAATATAACTAGTGAGTGCTGACTTGAACTCTCAACTACCAGTTAATCTGCCAAGAACAACCATATTTAACTAAAGATCATTTAGATAATTAACTAAAGAGAAGGGCCATAATATAGTCTGTCTCAATCAGACTAGAAGTAATAAATCCCCTCATCTGATGCATCAGCAATGGATTTCAGGTCCTAAATAGCTATAAAGATAAAATGCCCATTTTCCACAACAGTGTACACATACTGTGCTCTAAAAAAGTCAGGTCAATAATGCAGGAAAACCATTTTAAAGCAGCCTGTCATACAACAGTACATTGCATCTGTATCAGACTATAGAATACTTAAACACCTATTGTTGAGCCACATCAACACAAAGGAATTACTTGTCAGTCCACATAGTCTGTCAGCAGATTATTAATTTCAAACAGGGACATACACATTTCTGTGTGTTCTTCAGTTCTAAGTGTGTTCTGGTTTACCAAAACTCATCCGGTTACAAGAACTCACTGAAAAGATCGACATGCGCTGTTTGCATCAGCCTCATCTTGACTAATATTCATCCTGATTAATATTTACCTCTACTCATGAATTACTAGTTATGCTGAATCATCTCCAGACAATGAAACAGCATACATCAATCTGACTTTAAAATACGTGTAACCTCTTGGTCAAAAACACCGCAGCTAATCGCTGTTAGAGAGACCTAGAGAGGAGCGTGTTATCATGTGGTCACATGAACACAGAGTTCTTCAGCAGAGTTCACTTCATAAGACATTACACTGTTTCTTTATATGACACCGTACAAAATGTTGATAGAATAATGATAGCCCTCAAGCTAAAAACAGATACAGAACTGATCAGAACAGTTCCAGCTGTTAATAAAACACATATACATGCAAATTCCTCTTGGTCATCACATGAAGTTAAGGAAACTAGGGCTGGGTATCATCAGTAACCTCACGATATATCCCAAAACACTGTTTAAATTTAAGTTCTTATGAAATGAAATACTTTTGACACCCATTAAGGAAAAGGATGATGCAGTAACTTCAATACAGAATTATAATATTTATTGATAACATTCCCAACACAGTATCTCACCGTGATGTTTTCTTCAGACTTTTTAAAATGTGAAAATAAATAAATAAAACATTTAATGACCCATGTAATGTAACCATCAAGTAAACCTTGAATACACGAGTGTACACAACTTAAATATTAATTTCATTAATCAAAATGAAAAGTATTTTTTATTAATATCATGTGCTGAGTCAATAATACCAGGTTTTCTCAGGGTTACTCCATATCACCTGAACAAAATGTGCCCTTTCATGAAAATGTAGAAATATTGATACTGTATTTAATGACAAAATAAAACATTTCTTCACACTGTCTTGAGGGTCTAAAGAGGTCTTTTCTGTTTGTTTGTTTTTTGTCACAACAAAAAAAATGGACAAAATATTGGACAAAAGTTTTTCAAATATGAATCATTTTTTAAGATAAAATGCTTAACTGCTTTTTAGGGTTGTGAATTGATTAAAAAATGTTAACTAATCACACATTTTTCTGTGATTAATAAGGATTAATAGTGATTAAATTATGGTACATGATAATGATACATTACAGCAAACATAAAAAAAATCATCATAAATATATTTACTTTGTCTCAAAGAACTTACAAAATAATGGTTAGTCATAATTTATTTTAATAATTTAAATATGTTCATGTTAAAATGTACGTGTTTTTTTTAAGCATTGACAAGCTGCTTAAAACATGTTCTTTTACAGTTTTTTCCCCACAATAAAATGCATAATAAAATATTAAGTTATTTTGGGCAGCGAAATGTTTTGTTTGTAATTTAATTATAGATTGGGTGACCAGATGTCATGGTTTACCCAGTAGTCCCGGTTTGAAGAGGTGTGTCCTGGGGTCCCGACAATTCTCTACAAAAAATGTAATTATGTCCTGGTTTCAGCTGGTGGGGTCACTGATTTTATTTTTTTATTAAGATTAGCAGTTGGATTTTCCAGTGTTTTCAGATGTAGCATTTGCAGTCAAGTCGTGAGATGTAACTTCTCAGCGAGTGCTACTACAGTGATGACTCGTTCTTTTCCCAAACCAGTCGGCAGATAGAGACTGAGAAAGAAATCTAAGTATAGACTATTATTTCTTTAGATAGGGATAATTTTAGAAAAAAATAAACTAAACTGAAATGCACAAATTGAAAATGAAGTAGAAATAAAGTTAAAATTTGCAATAACAACTCTGGTTGTAATGACTAACGCATCTTTCACTTTGTTTGGTGTATGTTTGAGTGGAGGGGAAAAGCAACAAATAATTGAAATGTCAACAGAAGAAGTGTGTTGAAGGACAGTTTTGTCTTCATACACAAAGCATATGCTTCCATTATTAAACCACTGTGAAGTTTGTTCAGCAGGATACTAATCTTTTTTTTTTTTTTTTTCTGCATTTATATTGACAATTGTTTTTTCTTAGTTGTGAAGGTTAGCATAAGCTTAAAATATTGATGATGAGTTTACGGTTACAATATGAATTCAGATTCATGAATGTATTCATTCAGACCCGGCCTTTTATGGACTCAGTCTTGCGTTTGACTCGGCCCCTTCTGGACTTTGTTTAAAGACTCGGACTCAACTAAGGTGGACTCGATCCCAACACTAGTATGGGCTCTAAAAATCCTGATCACATCATCACAATATACAAGTTGGCTAAGTATCAAAATATAATAATGATAAATATGGTCTGAGACCCTATCACAAAGAGGACAAAAACAGGTTCACAGTGGACAGGTACAATTTTGATATGAATATTTTCCTTTCTCTGTTTTATGTATGTATTTGTTTGGTTGAAGTGAAAAAGGTTTTATTTTTTATCTTTAAGAGGACTCAAGTATGATCCATCAGTAGCCCAAGCCTAGAACATGTGCAAAACATTATCAAATTTTGGTCAAAATGAATTACTTACTATTTTTTTTTGTTTATCATCTCGTAGTTCAAATCGCAATCAATATGGCTTTTTGTCCAAATCGTGCAGCCCTAATAAAAGTATATGTATAAATGCCATAAAATCAGTGGACATGCAGTAATTACAATTTGGGCAAAATCTTCTGCCGTTTTCCAGTTGACTTTTTTAATAATTGGATCAAAAGGGCAGATTCAATTCATATTAAACTTTACTGGCAAGAGAAACTAAAGTGTGCATTATTAGACACTATACATACAGATATAAAACATATTGAATGCTGAAGTTTAAAATCTCAAAACTATTATTTTCTCTGGCTGCAGCTTATTGAACGGTCAGGTCCTTCAGTCTCTATCCCGCACAAGCTGGGTCTCTCTCCAGCGGTTTCACTTTTGAAACAGGTTCAGATGAAAGTCAGTGAGTGTTTTCACATGATACAAAGAGATACAGCAGTGTGCCCATATCACTCGCCCACTTGCGGATGAAGAACCTTCATTCTCCATTAAGTAAATCCGCTCCCATGTTTATTATGATTGGGACATGCATCACGCTAATGAATAACGTGCACTGCTCCACACAATCAGTTTCTGTGTTAGGAAAATATATATGCCAATGTTAGCCACAGAAATGGGGGAAAAACATTAGTGAAGTTTCTCCCATTGTACAAAGGTGCCTGGGTTTGTTCATGGCAGGCAGAATATGTCCTAACCCCACCCCCACTCTAATCAGAGCCTGTAAGGCTGAGAAGCCTGTCAGGAACAACTCGGGACACTTCTCCTATCACATGAAAAAAACAAAAAACGGATACTGCATTAATTGCATTAATTATTTTTACATGTTAAACAAAAACATTTAATGGCAGAAATTAATGCGTTACATTTCCCAGCACTATATTTTTTAAAGAAATAATAATAAAAGGCTATTCTGCACTACTCATGCTATTCTTTTTTCAAGAATTTCAATGAGCTTTTAGTGAGACTTTGTTTTTTTGTTTTTTTACTGTCTTCGGACGGTTACACCACATGACATTTTATATTTTAAGCCTCCCCAAAAAAATATTAAAATGCCTTTGAACTCAGTAATTGAAAACATGTTCATCATGGAAGAGGTGTCATTGTTTTGTGTGAATTGCAAGCTTTAGGCCCAAATGTGGTGACAGGGCTTGGTCCATGTAGAGACTGCGTCCTCCTTTAAAAGAACAGAGAGGGACTGTTAAAGCCAGATGACTGACATGTTTTCAACATTGACACACGTTGTGTTTATACCTCAGGTGTGGGCATTACACACGTCTACACTGACAGCATTAACCTTTGAACCAGTTGAGCTAAACCTCAGCAAACCAGAGTCACACCTTACCCTCTGGCTTAGTAACCGGAAAGACACAGCTACCTTAACTCGCCTAGATGAGGTCACATGACCTTCAGTGGTAATCTCATAAACAGCCTGGTTTGGCAGGTTGACCATACACTGTCAAAAACAGCGGGACATAAAGCTCTTGCACAGCTCTATACAACCACCTTTCACCCAATGCGTTTATAAAGACATATATTCATTATATTGAGAGAGAAATCCCACACATTCTCTGCTTAACAGAGGAAAATGGTGATACAGGTCTATGTTCATGAATACTGTCAAAATAAAAACAACTGCCTTTTCACTTTTTATGAATAACCCATGATACGAGTCAATGGCCCAGTTTGGAATGGCATACTACCGTCCAACTCATACTATTTCTGCCATAGACAGACTATATATATATATATTATATCTGTAACGTCTTAAAAACATGAATAACCAACACTCCTGGAAATATAATAAACAATTTGATTAAAAAAATAATAATTAAAAAAATCTTTCTATAGATTGGTATTATTTTAAATTCATTCAAATTTATTATTATTATTATTATTATTATTATTACTACTACTACTACTACTACTACTACAGTAAATACTACATTTTACTATACATTAGTAATACAGTCTAGTTCTGTTGCAATTTCTTCAATTCTCCCATCAAACCTTTATTTTGACATGAAGACTTTTCTGTTCCATGTTTTTGATGTTAGTTTCACACCTCCGGTTAAGACGTTAGTCCAGTGTGAAGAAATTAATTATAGGCATAATTAACTAATTAATCTTCCCATGGAAGCAGTAAGGGTGTGCATTTTGGCTTTATTTTTGTAAAATAAATCATGACACGGTGTAATATGTCATGTGTTGTTGTTCATCTGAGGTTGTATCTACGTAATTTTAAGACCTGCTAAGGACCAGGTGATTTTTATTATGTCCTGATACGTAAAACCATAGGATCCAAGGAGGGTGTACTTTCTTTTTCCCATGAATGTATATAGTCTGCAGGCATTGAATCTACTACAACAAGCACAGAGTGCTATCCTAATAAAATGTGGTGTTTTGATCAGTCTGTGTTTTCAGTGTATAAGCTGCTTCTTATGTTTATGTGTGTATGTACAGTAATGTACGTATTCACGTATGTTTTTAATTAAATCGGCAGTGTAATAATCACATGGTTTAATAATAGCACTAGGACATTTCACTTTTTCAACTTGATTAATTGTCCATTTCAGTGTAAAATGAGTAAAGTCACAATCTCATAAGCACGAGCATTTGAAAGCAGCCGAGGTTAGTCAGACAGCAAGCGGGGACCGAACTGAATCAGTGCTCTGTACTACCAGTACTGCAGGAACAAAGGTATCGTGACATCATCTTATTTTAGTATCAACTTGGTCAATAAAACTTTTTGCCTTCTAGCGGTTAAAAAATAAAACTGCATGTGTCTTGCGGAAGAACATTGTTTTGGTAATGATGTAATTTGTGCTTCGGCTCTGCTCTTCTGCGCGGATGAATGTGGTTTGAGGCAACGGTGTACACAAGGATACAGGACATCTTATCAGAGCAAATGGACAATTAAATAACGAAAGAAAGGAAAAGACGATATCCGAAAACATGTCATATGAGCAGATAAGTGCTATATCTTATGCTGTTGTTTTGACTTATTGGAAACATTGACGTTTTGAAATAAATGACTTTACAAAAGTTAGGCAACGTTCGTTAACATTAGACATAATGATAAGGTCAAATGTTGTAAAGTTTTTATAACTGCAGGATATTCTGTCCAAATAGACCATGGTAGTAACTAATTTATAGATTGTCATTGTTACCAACCAGTGGTCAACATAATTTCAAGACTCACATGTCCTTAGCAAGCCTAGAACAAAAGGATTTATTTATATAAATTATTGCCGTTATAAAGAAAAATACACACGTGTGCTAGCAAGTGAAAAGTTCTGCACGATTACAGTATTATTATTGTATTTCACTACACACACAAACACAAACTATACATAAACCATATCAATAAAATATCTTACCTGTTGAGTAAGAAAAAAGCCATCTCTGGGTCACTTTTAAATCCTTTGAGATCTCGGAGTTGTCGCCACCTCTGAAAAGTCAAGCTGATGTTGATTTGGGTTTTATTATGGACTCTGTCGCTTTCACTTTTTGCTTGTAGATTCTGCTTTGTTCAGGGTTTCTTTGTTTTTACAACTGGTGATTCCACGGAGGTTTGCCGTTTTGAATGATCCATGGTCAATTTTTCTCGTTCATTGTGACAAACTTTCAGCTTCAGCTACTCCCACACACACGCTACAGTATTTTATTTTCTCTGTGTACGGATATGATGTCAACACACACGGGCGAATGACATATGTATGCAATTTCCCACGAAATCCGTCCTGACAGCTCTAAAATATTTATTATATAATATCATTATTATAGGTTTATCAAAGTGTATTTGGGTAAATACATGGTTTGGAAGATGGATTTTTGTTGCACTCTCTCATTAATAACATGTTATTTTTTTTAACAAAAAAAAAAAAAGTTACATAGTGTAGCTTTAATTAGAGTAAAAAAAAAAAAAGTGCAGAATCTCAAATATTTCTAATTTACATCATAACGTTTCTTTTAAATATTTTTAATACTAATACTAAGACTTAGCCAAACGGATTTTGAATTGTAGATTTTCAATGCGGTCTCAGACTTGTGGACCCCAATGTACACTTTTACTTAAGTAATATATTGTTGATTTTTAATAATGAATTTTGAATGTGATTTAGATTTTGAATTGTGATCATTTTTTAAATATTAATTTACAATTGAATTGATTTATGGATTGTATTTGTTTGTGTGAATTATTTGAGTGAATTTGTATGAATATTTTTTATATTTTTTGTTTCATTTGTATTTTGAAATGGCAAAGACGTTTTTGTTAATGTGGCTCCTACTGGTGGTATACACTGAATTTCCTGATAATGTGAAAAAAAAACCTGAAGAATATTTCATGTGCAGGGTTATTAAATGACTTACATGACAGCTTTAGGGTTCTTCAGCATGCAAGCTTTAGGCCCAAATGTGGTGACAGGGCTTGGTCCATGTAGAGACTGCGTCCTCCTTTAAAAGAACAGAGAGGGACTGTTAAAGCCAGATGACTGACATGTTTTCAACATTGACACACGTTGTGTTTATACCTCAGGTGTGGGCATTACACACGTCTACACTGACAGCATTAACCTTTGAACCAGTTGAGCTAAACCTCAGCAAACCAGAGTCACACCTTACCCTCTGGCTTAGTAACCGGAAAGACACAGCTACCTTAACTCGCCTAGATGAGGTCACATGACCTTCAGTGGTAATCTCATAAACAGCCTGGTTTGGCAGGTTGACCATACACTGTCAAAAACAGCGGGACATAAAGCTCTTGCACAGCTCTATACAACCACCTTTCACCCAATGCGTTTATAAAGACATATATTCATTATATTGAGAGAGAAATCCCACACATTCTCTGCTTAACAGAGGAAAATGGTGATACAGGTCTATGTTCATGAATACTGTCAAAATAAAAACAACTGCCTTTTCACTTTTTATGAATAACCCATGATACGAGTCAATGGCCCAGTTTGGAATGGCATACTACCGTCCAACTCATACTATTTCTGCCATAGACAGACTATATATATATATATTATATCTGTAACGTCTTAAAAACATGAATAACCAACACTCCTGGAAATATAATAAACAATTTGATTAAAAAAATAATAATTAAAAAAATCTTTCTATAAATTGGTATTATTTTAAATTCATTCAAATTTATTATTATTATTATTATTATTATTATTATTACTACTACTACTACTACTACTACAGTAAATACTAAATTTTTTTCACTACATTTTGACATGAAGACTTTTCTGTTCCATGTTTTTGACGCTAGTTTCACACCTCCGGTTAAGACTTTAGTCCAGTGTGATTATTAGAGTGCAAAATGTTGTGATTTAATTATATAAATATCTAGTCTGCAGGCATTGCATGCTTTAAAGTATATGTGTGCTCTCTTCTGTCATCTTCTACAACAAGCACAGAGTGCTATCCTAATAAAATGTGGTGTTTTGATCAGTCTGTGTTTTCAGTGTATAAGCTGCTTCTTATGTTTATGTGTGTATGTACAGTATTTAAATGTATGTATTCAAGTATGTTTTTAATTAAATCGGCAGTGTAATAATCACATGGTTTAATAATAGCACTAGGACATTTAACTTTTTCAACTTGATTAACTGTCCATTTCAGTGTAAAATGAGTAGTCACAATCTCATAAGCATGAGCATTTGAAAGCAGCCGAGGTTAGTCAGACAGCAAGCGGGGACCGAACTGAGTCGGTGCTCTGTACTACCAGTACTGCAGGAACAAAGGTATCGTGACATCATCTTATTTTAGTATCAACTTGGTCAATAAAACGGTTTGTTCACATTGGAGATGAAATACTTGATAACTTTACACTTATATCACACTGAAGGGTTTATTTTGCAATAACCAGCTAATTGTACATTATCCTATTTATTACATGGCTACTAACCAAATAAATAAATATATGGACATTAATTATTGATTTGCGCTGAAATTATGTAATAATGTCTCAAGAAAGAAATCGCTAAACAGCTGAAATCCACTGCTGGTTTGTGTCCGAGTTCTGTTGGTGTTTATTTCATAATTAATGAAGGTCTGACTGCTCATTGTGTATCTTATTCCAAGACTACTTGCCAAATAAATAAATAAATGCACATGAAACATTGATTTAAGTTGAAAATATTGTATTAGCTTACTTGTAGAGAACAGTAATCTGAGAAGCAGGAAAGATGGCTCGCAAATACCCAGATGAGCAGTCTGATATGTGGAAGTGCGGTTGTTCCTCAGAAATATCAGACCGCTAGATGGCGCCATTGACCAATCAGAATCATATATTACAATGAGACGTGGAATAAGCAATTTTATAGACACTAGAGTCGTGTTAATGCACATTATGCTTAAATATTGTGACTATACTTTGAAAAAAGTGTTTATTTAATGTGTATATTGGAACTGTTTACTTTCATTGTATGTGCCTTACTGAACGTGATTTTCTGCTGATTTTTGAAATTATTTTCTGTGTTAAT
Organism: Myxocyprinus asiaticus; assembly: GCF_019703515.2. Taxonomy (NCBI): domain Eukaryota; kingdom Metazoa; phylum Chordata; class Actinopteri; order Cypriniformes; family Catostomidae; genus Myxocyprinus; species Myxocyprinus asiaticus. The sequence continues at coordinate 2,609,150 of NC_059376.1, forward strand.
CAACATGCCACAAATGTCAATAGAGCTGAACTTGTATTAAACCTGAAACAATTCTTGTAAGAATAAATATCTATGAATTATTGTAGTCACAAAGCAGAGCTGGTTTTAATGTTCATGTCTGCTCTAAGTGCTGTTCTCACTTCGTTCTCAAAAGTTTGAACAAAATATACAAATCGTTTTGCAGATTTGTAAACTGTTCTATTGTCTTCACTCTTCAAACTTTTGTCGCATAATTAATCTACAGCAAAGTGCCCCAAAATTCTTTTGATTTCATCCCTACACATAATTTGATGTTCAGCCATCTCTTTGTGTGTGTGTGTTTTGAAACTAGCTCTTGACCCCCTCCCGTCTTCCTCTCCCCCGTAACTGGCAACATTTTTACATTTGTTCACGCCCCTTCTGAGAGTCTAATTATTTTGCTGTGATTTTTTGTCTTTTTTTTTTTTTTGAACGATTGGAGCTGAACTAGGGGGATTTCATGACAGTTTAAGAAGTAATTTATTCATATTTAACATGTAATCATATAATAAAAAATAGAGAAGAAATAGGAGTAAGCGGGCGTCTCCTCCTCTGTGTCACTGTGTCTCATTAACACAACGACCAAGAACATTTGACATTACATGATCGTTAAATAAAAGTGAAACTGGAGCGCTTTGCATTCACTGGTAAAATCCTTATTTATATTTTTGCGGCAGTTTGGCTCTAACCTCCGCAGACGGCGCATGCATCACAGTGGTTCAAAGTGGTTAATCTTCACACACTCATCAGGAACTGCACTGGGTATGGTCCGTGGCGCCGCTTAATGAGACGTTCAGAGTTCAACTGAATAAGATACACAAATGTGTCATTCATGGCATTTATATATTCAAATTTAATTCCCTTATTTGGACAGTAAAATGTGATTGGAATTTGATGTGCATAATATCACGGTTTTCTCAAATAATGTTAGATCAAATAACAGCGATCAGATGATTATTTAATAATCACAACAGGCCTACTGACAGCCATCCTTTAAATGATTACATCTCAGCAATGGTTTGGGACAGAAACATAAAAATTATATCATTAGAAAGCTGATGGAGCAGGTTTCATATATACACTAATATTATATTTATGTATTAGGGCTGGGTGATACGGCTCTAAAAAAATTACAATCTCTACATTTTTCTGTCAGTTGACAATTTTCAATATATATCTCGAGAATTATGTATTTGCTGTTAATGGCTCAAAAGTGATTTTTTTTTTTTTTTTTTTTTTTTTTAATCAAAGGAACAATCATTTCACCCAAACAGCCATTGTAGCCAAGTAGATTAAATATTTTATAGGCATTAAATAAAAATCAATTTAAGAATAATGAAGGCATGTTTCCCAACAGTTTTTCACTAAATGAACAACAGAGATTGAGATTTAGGGGAAATGACCCAGTTAAGCCCACCCAAATCCAGTGATGGGTAGTAGCTTTGCTACAATAGTGAAGCTATTAGATTAACTACATTTCACAGTAGTGAGGTGGTAACTTCGCTAGTTTTTAAAATCAAGCAGCTTTTCAGTAGCAAAGCTATATTTTTGATTAAGTAGTGGTGTAGCTTCTGCGTACATCATACATCACCAGTGTTTACTATCACCTGTTTTGAATCAGAACTAAAGATGTCAGTCTCACAAATGAATCGCTCATCCGAGCTGGTACTTTACAATTAATTTACATTTACATTTATGCATTTGGCTGACGCTTTTATCCAAAGCGACTTACAGTGCCCTTATTACAGGGACAATCCCCCTGGAGCAACCTTGAGTTAATTGCCTTGCACAAGGACACAATGGTGGTGGCTGTGGGGATTGAACCAACAACCTTCCACTTACCAGTTCAGTGCTTTAGTCCACTACACCACCACCACTCACTTATTGGTCACATATGATAGCAAAGCGGTCTGAATTGGTTTGCGATTCAATCTGAATGAATGAACGCGCTGCTGAATCATTTGGTGCACGCACTCACTTGTCAACACAATCAAGGAATATTTTAAAATATGAAAAATAAAGATAACGCTGGCTGCAGTGGATCTACAATCAATGGAAACAAAACCTGCAAATGCATCCTATCGTTTGCCAGTGACGTGTGCAGATGGTGAACGGCACTGCGGGTAAAGACACCACCAAAAGAGTATCAAAACATTTAGTAGCCTACACAAAAACACACACACACACACACACACAAATAAATTCCATGGCATTCCCATGTTTTTTGGACATGTACCATTACCTGGGGGTGTCATTTTAAGACAATGGTATGTGAATAAGTTAATAATATAGGCTAGTAATGTACCATAGTAGTACCATGGTATTCTCTGAAGTACTTTGAAGCATCATGTAAATACAGAATAGTACATAAATATGGTAATTGTATCTCAAAGTACCATGGTATTACCATCTGATACCATCAGATTTCATATTGTTATTGCCCGGGTGTGCTCACACACACACACACACACACACACACACACACACACACACACAAAGAATTGGACTCTGATCAGAAGCATCTAGTACATACAGAAATACAACAGCTAGACACAGAATTACAGGATAAGATGAATAGTGTATGTACTAGTTTTAATACAGGAATGTGCAAAGGAAATCATGTTCAAATGGACATGGGTTTGTAGAGGTAGTTTTATAAATGTGAAAAATACAATGTAAAATAGTGATTTTTCCTTTTGCCAAATGGGTTTGTATAGGTAGCATGTATAAATATCAAGTTACATGTTTTTTTTTTTTTTACATGCATATACATTTCATATTGCACCATACTTTATTGCACTTTACCGTGGCTTTGATAAACATCATGTGATTAGTATTTTAGATGCTTTGTCTATGACAGTATGCTCTGTGCATCTGGTTGAAAAAGAAATTAAGTCGCTTAAATGTAGCAAGCTACTTTTGGCATGTAGCTAGAAGTGTAACTTGCTACTTTCTCTGAGGTGTATCTTTCAGCTTAGCTTAACTAATATTTCTGTTGAGTAGTTGGTATCTTAGCTACCAACACTGCCCAAATCAGAGTTTTACATGTTTTCTTATATAAATGTTAACAGCCTTCCAATAAAATGGGTATTAAATTAAAGAATAATCTCTCATCTAAACACTCATGTAATGTTTTGCTATAAACTGATCAAATTAAGTTACTTTACTTAACTGCAAAAGACAAAAGTCTGGAGTGGGCTTATAAGGAACACGTGAAGCATTTAAGCCCACATGTGTTCATAATAAGCCCACTATGCTTTTAAAAATGTAAATGCTTCACATTGTACTTAATAAACACTTCAATTTTCATTCTTTTTTAGATTTAGACCTCAAACAAGAAATATTTCATTTCTGAATCTGACAGTCCTTATAAAAGTTTTCTCTGCCTATTCATTTTCTCCCTGCAGTGAAAATAGATACAGTATGTGGAGTTGACGATGAGTTCAGTTTAATATGAGCTTCAAGGGGTTATTTAGGAACAATAGGGATCAGTGGAAAATAAACATCAATCATTTAATGTACACAATATTTTTTTTTATGTTTGTTATTGTTGTTTAAACAAATAAAATGATGATTCTGCTTTTAAGCTTTGAGCAAACAGACATTTCAAAGGCACTGTTCCTTATAAGCCCACATGAAAAGAAAGTTATATTTCTGGATTATAATTACAGACAGCACACTAAATCTTGTTTGAGCTCAAGACACTTCTTAAATATTTGAATTGTATGTGGTTATTCATTTTCTTTCTTTTATTGCATTTATCTTTGTGAGCATCGTTCAGTCAGTGTCCTGCATGAGCTCCAGAAACTCATCAAATCCATCTTTTCAAATACAAAGTATTGCTGTTAAATACAACAACAAAAAAATAATATCAAGTATCGTTTGATTTATTCATCTCTTAATTTTACATTTTTTCTCATTCCATCATTTGACTCCAGAAAAATTGCTTTTTTTGAGGTCATCAAAAAAGTTTGAGCAAATTCAAAAAGGGCCGCCGAACAGTGGAGCACATGATCCCAAATAACTGAAAAACAAAACATCTGATTGGCTCTGAATAAAAACTGAAAATGATAACAACATATGTGCATTTCCTCGGCAACAACATTTTTTTTTATCTTGCATTCTGTATTTTTGATATTTCAAAATAAACAGTAAGTGGGCTTATATGGTACGTGGGCTTAAACATTTCACTTCCCCAAGTCATTTTCATTATTATGTACTTTAATATTTTATATACTATGATACAAAGTAGCTTAATAAAAAGCATTCATTACCTTCATATATATATAAAAAAAAAAAAAACGGTCTGCAAAACAAGGTGTGAAAAAAAAAAAAAAAAATGTGGAATCCAGCTGAATATTGCACAATACTAAATTATTACTGTGGGACACAGTCAAGTTCATTATTATACTATAATACTGAATTATCATTATTATTTTGAAGATTAGATTTCTTTTATATAAAAGTAATACATTTATGTCCTATTAATTTCACCTTCACCAGGAGCTTTTATTTTGACACTGAAAGTGTGTAGTTGACAGTTTACAATGTTCCTCATCTGGTGAAACTCTGTCGTCTCTTCCACTTCTGTTATACTCTGCTGCATATGCAGATTTGTATAATAACTTGTAGCGTTTAGTAATGTTTGGAATTGCGCAGCTGCTTAACATGCAACACATTTCTTTCTTTCGGCATTGCCCGTATGCAACAAGTAAAAAACAATGCTTCCCTATTTACCCATGTGATATTCAGCGTTACAATACAGAGTTGTGTCACAGCATTAGTAAAAGCAGAAGTGTTGTGAGTGTGGGAAGACTGAGATGCAGTTGTGTAAACAATGTCGTGTTGAGATGGTGCTGTAATGTGTAGGTAAGCAGTAGATGAAACTATACACACACACAAGAAAGACATCAGCTACTTATGAGACAACGTCTATAACTCTAAAAACCTTGAAACTTTGAAAAAGCCAGTTGCTGAGACACTATGGCCATGGCTGGACACAATACAAATGACTTCCTCAAATGTACATGCAATGGAGGAAGTCATCTGTGTTGTCCTGCCACTTTTATTTAACCTGCAACACATTTACTGCCTTTCCCAAAAGTCTGGTGTTTTTAAGCAATAAAGAAGGAGAGGTCACAGCTAAATGGCACTGTTGGGCATGACAGGGGAAGTGTATTCACTATATTCATAATACAGCACAACCTCAAGTGCCTTATTGTTTTTAAAAAAGGGTTACAAGATAACAAATACAATTTGAGAATATTTACAAATTGCCATTAAAATTCTTAAGCCAATTTAAGTGGCATCCATCTCCTAGCATGGAAAAATGTAAACTAAATTTCCCTATCTGTCACTCACTCGACGTTGTGTCGATGTAGTGACACTAGGGGTCACTCTTGGGAGCCCCAAACATCTTGAAAAAAGGCCAATGAGAATTGGCGAGTGGAATTTGAATGCCACTCCCCCAGACATATGGGTATAAATGGAGCTGGTATGCAACCACTCATTCAGATTTTCTCTACGGAGCCGAGCGGTTCCATTAATTGAAGCTGAATTCATCCGCCGAGTTCATTCACCTCTCTCTGCTGGATTCTACGGTGCATTTCAGTGGCTTCTCCCCCTCTGCACCCGTGGAGTACAGAGAATGCCCCTGGGCGCTTCGGCAGAAACAACTAAAAGAGTATATTCTAAAAAAATCTCTTTGAAGACTGCCCTCCTGACTGCGCTCACTTCCATCAAAAGGGTAGGGGAACTGCAGGCGTTCTCTGACAGCGAATCGTGCCTGGAGTTCGGTCCGGGTTACTCTCACGTGATCCTGAGACCCCGACCGGGCTATGTGCCCAAGGTTCCCACGACTCCTTTTAAGGATCAGGTGGTGAACCTGCAAGCGCTGCCCCGGGAGGAGGCAGACCCAGCCTTGGCGTTGCTGTGTCCGGTGCAAGCTTTACGCATCTATTTGGATCACACGCAGAGCCTTAGAAGCTCCGAGCAGCTCTTTGTTTGCTTTGGTGGACAGCGGAAAGGAACTTTTCTTTCTAAAAGAACGGCACACACGGAACGTCTTTTTAAAGATGCCTTTCCGTCTGTGTGTTATTCCTGGTTGCGGTCGATATCTCTCCGCTTCTGATGGCCACGATAGCCATCTTATGTGTCTGGTTGCTGCCCACGTGGAGACATCATTTTTGGATGGGTCTTGTCCTCACTGCGAGAACATGACCATAGCAACGTTGCAGTCGCGGCTTGTATTCGTAAGAAAGCAAGCCGCCCCAGCAGCTCCCCGCCTCAGTTCTTCTACCTACGGGTATGAGGCCGTGCCGGTTAGCACTGGGGGCGATTTGGGGACCTCAATGGGACCACCTCTGCCGGGTTTCCCCCCACGGACCTCCCATTCCCCAGCACACTCGCTTGCTCCGGTCAGGCGCTCGGACGAGATCGCCGGCTTGTCTCAGGGTGAGTTCGACATCTCGTTCAGAGCCCGGGAAGAAGACCAGTTATCGAGCGCAGCATCGGAGAGTGGGCTCGTCCAGTCGGACGCAGAGGCTTCGACTGGGCTTCCTCCTTCGGGAGTGGTCGCCCAGTCCCAGGCCGACGCGGAAATGACGGACATGCTTTCCCAGGTGGCCGCGAGTGTCGGGCTAGAGTGGAACCCTCTGCTCTCCCCTGAACCCTCACGGCTCGACGATTGGTTCCTGGGCTCAGGGCACCGCCCACGGCCACGCCCCGCTCCTTTCTTCCCGGAAGTGCATGAGGAGCTGACAAGATCGTGGGAGGCACCTTTTACTGCCCGGTCCTGGTCTTTCAGCTGCCCTGCTCTCGCTACCCTCGATGGCGGAGCGGCCAGGGGGTATTCGGTGATTCCCATGGTGGATAAGGCCTGTAGGTTTACGTTGTCCCTGACAGCTGGAGCCTACATGCTGCTGGACAAGCCGCCTCCGCCCTGCATGCCATGGCTCTCCTGTAAGTACACCAACCCAAGGCTCTAAAAGAACTGCACGAGGGTAGTTCTGACACAGGATTGAAGCAGGAACTGCGCTCGGCGACCGACCTCACTCTCTGGGCGACGAAGGTCACTGTGCAGTCTCTCGGGCAGGCGATGTCCACCCTGGTGGTCCAGGAGCGCCACCTTTGGCTCAACTTGGTTGAGATGCACAAAGTTGACAAGGCACAGTTCCTTGACACCCCATCTCCCAGGTTGGCATATTCGGCGACACCGTCGAGGACTCTGCACTGCAGTTCTCGGCGAAGCAGCAAATGGAGGCCATACAGCACATCCTGCCCCGGCGTGGCTCAAGACCCTACACCCCGTCTGCTCATCACCAAGGGTGTCCTCTTGCAACTACAACACTGGCTCCGCTGCAGCCCGCCCCCATGGCCCGGCCCCGGCGTGGAGCCCAGCGCAGGAAGCAGATGCCACCCGTCTCACGCCACCCGCCAAGAACCCGAGGAAGGCTTCGAAGCGCCCCTGAGACGGGTGACCCAGGGGCAAGGAGACCCGCTTCTCCGGAGCTGGTGAGCAGACCACTCCATCCCCCGGTGGAGGGCCGGGAGGTGAATCTTTTGTTTCATTTTCATTTAATTTCGCCACATGTCCAAGAGGCTGCAGTACCCAAAAATTCAACAAAAGAGCAGTTTTCTTGTTCCCTGGGTCACATGCTCAGTGCGCACGGCCGTTGTCATGACCACAGTCCCATCTTTGCAGGTATGGCACCCCAGCGGCGGTCCCCCCACCCCTGTGCGCCCAGTTGTGGCACAAACATGCCCACACGGGATTGGGTCCGGTGGACTACAGGGACGAGACTCCTCCTCCCCCCTCCTCTGCCAATCTTATGGTGGGCAGCAGGAACCAGGTAAGTGCTTCTATGTCCCTGGACTCAGCACGGCCACGGGGTTCGAATCCCCTCGACGTGGCACCTCGAGCTCCGCTCCGCCCCGCCGCGAGGCCCCACCCGCCGGTACGTTCGACATGATCATTCCCTTGGTCCCCCTTGCCCAGAGTTTGGACGCATGGCTCGCGCTTTCCAACCAGTCGCGGTGGCTGACCCGGACCGTCCGACTCGGCTACGTGATTCGGTTTGCCAGGCACCCGTCCAGGTTCAGCAGCGTCCGCTTCACCTCGGTGAAGGGCGAGAACGCCACTACCTTGCGTGCGGAGATCGCTACCCTTCTGCACAAGGGCACGATAGAGCCTGTCCCTCCAGCCAAGATTAAAAAAAAGGATTCTACAGCCCTTCATCGTACCGAAGGAAACCGGTGGTTTGCGACCAATCCTTGACCTGCGAGTACTGAACCAGGCTTTGCACAGACTCCCGTTCAAGATGCTGATGCAAAAACACATTCTAGCGAGCTTCCGGCATCAAGATTGGTTTGCAGCAGTAGACCTGAAAGACGCGTACTTTCATGTCTCGGTCTTACCTCGACACAGACCCTTCCTACGGTTTGCCATCGAAGGCCAGACGTACCAGTCCAAGGTCCTCCCCTTCGGCCTGTCCCTATCCCCTCGCGTCTTCACGAAGGTCGCAGAGGCTGCCCTTGCCCGCTAAGGGAAGTGGGCGTCCGCATCCTCAACTATCTCGACGACTGGCTAATCCTAGCTCACTCTCAAGAGTTGCTGTGCGCACACAGGGACCTCGTGCTCTGGCACCTCAGCCGACTGGTGCTTCAGGTCAACTGGGAAAAGAGCAAGCTCTCCCCGGTTCAGAGCATCTCTTTTCTCGGTCTGGAGTTGGACTCAGTCTCGATGACAGCACACCTCACGAACAAGCATGCACAGTCGGTGCTGAACTGTCTGAAGGCTTTCAGACGGAGAACAGTGGTTCCACCTCTTCAGCCCTTGGACCGACCTTGAATTTCTATGGATTCCCCTAGAGCAGGTCTCCAGGCGCATCGTGGTTACAACAGATGCCCCCAAGACGGGCTGGGGCACCGTACGCAACGGGCACACAGCTGCCGGCTAGAGTTGTTGGCAGTACTTCTCGCCCTGCGGAGGTTCCGGCCATTGATCCAGGGCAAGCACGTGTTGGTCCGGACGGACAACATAGCATCGGTAGCGTACATCAACCACCAAGGTGGTCTACGCTCCCACTGCATGTCACAACTCGCCCGCTGTCTCCTCCTCTGGAGTCAGCAGCACCTAAAGTTGCTACGAGCCACTCAAATCCCAGCGACCTCAACACCGCAGCGGACGCACTGTCACGTCAGGTTACCTCAGTCAGTTCACAGACTGTGATCCCTGGATGACTTTCCTCCTTAGCCCTCTTGCAGCTGAGTTTGCGGAGAAACTCGCTGACCGGCCCAGTATGTGCTCTAATGAGCCCCTGTAATGAGGTAGGTGCTCCACATGTGCTGGTTCCCCGAAGGTGACTCCATGTGATATCTTCCGCAAAATTGTTTCCCTGATGGCAAACTGCGTCTTCCTTGGGCAGAGGCCCCTCTGCCCCCGGTCGCCGTGCTCTGTAGAAACTCCTCCCCCTTCGGGTAGGACCTACCATGGGACCTCTCCACATGACATACTTCCGACAAGACATGGTAAGACCATGTGACGTATTCCACTCAAAATACCCCCCCCCCTTTTTGGGCGGGGTGTGGTCCCCACAGTGTCTTCACCTTGGGAGGGACACCCCCCGACGCACTTATGTCTCCCAGTCAGTTAACAAATTCCACTCTTTTTGCGGAGAAAAGAGAGGGAAAAGAGGCCTCGCCTGGGCTAGCCTGTCCCTATAGTTGGGCAGTCGACTTGTTCCTGATGGACCATTCGACGCTCATTAGAGCGTTGGGGAGGTTACGTGACGGCCTGGTGCGCTGGCTACGAGGTACACAGCAGTCTGCCCGTCACACACCGCCAGTTCACGCAACACAGTTCAGCTAATTGTGGTGTTTTGTATAGGGACCCCTATTGTCACTACATCGACACAACGTTGAGTGAGTGACAGATAGGGAACATCCTGGTTACTTTCATAACCTCCGTTCCCTGATGGAGGGAACCAGACATTGTGTCCCTCTTGCCACAACGCTGAACTACCCGCTGAAATGGCCGGGACCTGCTCTCGGCTCCTCAGCACAAAACCTGAATGAGTGGTTGCATACCAGCTCCTTTTATACCTGTATGTCCAGGGGAGTGTCATGCAAATTCCACTCGCCAATTCTCATTGGAATTTTTAAAAAAAAGCAGAGGTGTATGGGGCTCCCAAGAGTGACCCCTAGTGTCACTACATCGACAGACCGTCTCATTCCCTCCATCAGGGAATGGAGGTTACAAAAGTAACCAGGATGTTTACAATTGTTTCTTGTGGGTGCTGTGCAGTGTAACACACCGTAGCTAATGAACGGGTGTTTCACGTCATAGCTGTTCCTTTTTTGTGTATTGTAGCATGACTGGAACGCTGTATTGATTAATTAGCAATCAGCATTATAGACCGGAACTATTAGTCTTGTAATTTATCGTCCATACAGCATCAACATGTTCTAGCAGTTTAAACAATGTGATCTCATGAGTGAGTTTCTGATGTATTCTTACATGAAGTGTGGTTCTAGCACACAATAGTTTCCATAGATAGTCTTGCAAGCATTTAAAATGTAATAATTTAACTAGGGCTGTCGATTTAACGCGTTAATTCAGTGCGATTAATTTTGTGAAAAACACGTTAAAAGAAATTAACACAATTTATCATGCCCCCGGACCATAATAAGGAAGATTACTGAGAAAAATGCAAGCTTGAAGTACCACCTGTTTTCTTCAGGAGGAAGCAAGCTAAACTTCAGCTATATAGGCAATGCACAGCTCATACAGAGATCAAACCAACCCTTCAGCAGACAGCACAACATGAGCATGCATTCTTGCATTCAAAACACAGCTTGATGGAGCGCAAATCCGAACTAAAGGATCTCAAGACGTGTTCTAAGTATTAAACTACGTTTAACTTGACACAGCGACCTAAAATGGTATGTTTATAACATGACGCAACAACAGTGAGACAATCAAAAAGCATCTGTCTGATGCAGGTGTACACTGACGGGTCCTTAGACAAGCCCTCATAATAAATCTCTGACTGATTAACAAATTCACTTGCAAAATGGATTGTTGTGGACTGTAGGCCAATGTTTGGCTTATGTTCAATAATATGCAAATAAACAATACACTGAATTCTAAAGCCACTTTTTGTATTGTCTCATCAATGCTCAACTCCTCTGCCACAACCGAGTCACGTGACACCATGCAAGGTTCGGATGTGTGAACGGCGAGCTCTGCGCACTTTTCTAGTTTTAACAACATTAATGACATAAACCGGTGAGATTCGATACACTCTGTTCCATAACTGTTCTAGGAGAACAATATGCCAAAGAATTCAAAACCCTCGGGCTCTGGAGACATTAAAAGACACTTACGTGCTCAAGATGACAGGGAGTCGATTTGGTTGGAGAAATGAGGGAAATTCGGCGAGAGATGTTGAACATGTTGGCAATGCTGAAGAAGGTCGTTGCTGACTTAGAGGATCTTGTTGTCATACATCGATCGATCACTGCCATGGAGAAGAAATTCTCTGAGGTGGTTACAAGAGTGGGGGATGTCGAGAAACGGATCGATTATCTGGAGTCATCGGAGAGGGAACTATCTGCTAATCCACAAGCAACCAAGGTGGATTTGGAGCATGTCTGGGAGAATTCGGAGGACATGGAGAACCGCAGCCGGAGGAATAACATCCGTATCGTGGGTATCCCTGAGGGAGCAGAGGGACAGAATATGGTGGAATTCCTGGACGGGCTCTTTCCGAGTCTGCTCGACATAGCAGGCTATAAGCTGGAGGTCATCCAATAAAGATCTTGTGTTACGCGAAGAGTAAATGAAGCCTTTTTTGGAAGAACCACAGCATTTTCTTGTTCCCAGACTTTGCAAATTTACAAGAGAGAAATGTGATCAATTCAAGGAATGCAAGAAACTCTTACATCAACGGAAAGTCACAGATATTCCTGGCCAAATTGAGAATAGATGCTAAGGATGGCCGTAAAACATTCACTTGCCCACAGCAAGCGATGTCCTTCATAAAGTCAATGGAGTAAGTTATTTTGTGGTACTCACGTTGCAGCCGAGTGGACCAACTCACTGAATATTCACTTGACAGTTCGAGGAAACTGAGCACCTTTTTTGTTTCTTTTTGTGCTGGTTCCGCCTACAACTGGAGTTTGTTTTGTGGAGTAACACTCTTTCGGGACAGTTTTGTGGATGAATCCGCACACTCTGTGTGCTTAAGCCTCCTATTGGCTGGAGTTTGTTTTGTGGAGTATTTCTTGCAAGACATTGGAGTGATTAGTTCATTTGTTGCACTCATTTAGCAGCCAACTGGGCCGGCTCATTGAACATTCGTTTGACTGTTCGAGGAAACGGAGTGCATTTTTTTTTCTTTTTGTGCTAGTTCCGCCTATTGGCTAGAGTTTGTTTTATAGATTATCTTTTGTTGTGTAATTCTGTCTCACAAAATTTGTATAGAAACACCAGACTTGAGCAATCCGATGGCAAAATTGTTGCGGGGGCACTCGTAGGCATACATGGACTGTTTGAGTTCAGAGGGATGGACGCCAGTTGGCGCTGTCGTGCGCGGGGTTAATGCACACATTTATCTTTTTTCTGTTTGTTTGGTTCTGGGGGAAATTCGGAGTTTGATTGTTGCACTAATGTTGGAATGTGGTCTTTATAAATTGATACACAATCTATTTTTTCTCAAATGTTAATATGAGTGGATTGTCTCTATCCACGTGGATTGTGAATGGGTTGGGGCACCCCATAAAAAGAAGGAAGGTTATTTCTCTTCTTAAGCATAAGAAATATGATATAGTGTTCCTTCAAGAAACACTTTAGATCTTAGTTTAGATCTTATGCTATAGAAATGGCTCCAATTTTGCAAGAAGTTTATCTGGAATCATTAAAGAATGGAAAGCTTCCACCAACCATGACACAAGACTGATTCTTGAAATGGACAAAGATCCAAGCGAGTGTAAGAGTTACTGTGCAATTTCCCTGATCCAGCATAGACGGTAAAATACTGTCAAAAAATTTGGCTAACCGATTAAGTTATGACATCTCTTATACATATAGATCAGGTGGGGTTTATTTGGGGCCGTTAACTCTTCTGATAACATCAGGCGTTTCACCAATATCATGTGGTCAGTGGCGAATGATCAGACTCCGGTCGCTGCCATCTCACTCGACGCCGAAAAGGTATTTGATATGGTAGAATGGGATTATCTTTTTACGATTTTGGAAATGTATGGGTTCGGGAATACTTTTATTGGATGGATTAAGTTACTTTATAGATACCCGGTAGCGGCAGTACAAACGATTAATTAAAAAAAAAATTCTCTGGATAGGGGCACCCGGCAGGGTTGCCCTCTTTCCCCATTATTGTTCTGTCTTGCCCTGGAACCATTAGCAGCCACGATGATTTACCAGGGGTGGTGGCGGGAGGTGTGGCGCATAAGCTTTTGCTTTACGCAGATGATATTTTATTATTCGTCTCTGACCCTACTAGATCTATGCCTTTTCTAAGTTCTCGGGATACAGAGTTAATTGGTCTAAATCCGATACAGAGTTAATTGGTCTAAATCCAAAGCTTTGGCTCTGACAGCGTACTGCCCGGTAACGGCTTTTCAGCCGGGCGCCTTCCAATGGCCCAAACAGGGCATTAAGTATTTGGGTATTTTATTCCAAGCAAATTTGTGTGATTTAATTAGAGTTAATTTTGACCCTTTAATAAAAAGGTTTGAGCGTGATGTGGGCAGGTGGGCTTCATTACATTTATTGATGATTGGGAAGGTTAATGTTATTAAAATGAATTGTATTCCAAAATTCAACTACCTGCTACAGTCTCTCCATATAGATGTCCCCCTCTCTTATTTCAAGCAATTTGGTAGCATAGTGAAGTCCTTCATTTGAAATGGTAAATGTCCCAGATTACATTTCAGTAAATTGCATAGGCCGATTGACAAAGGTGGGCGAGGCCTACCCAAGATTATGTTTTATTATTATGCATTTGGTCTCAGACATTTGGCTCATTGGTCACTTCCACCTAAGAGAGCCCCTCCCTGGTTTTGAACAGGAAGTTCCTGCCCCTATTTCGCCACTGCAAAGCCTTTCTATAAAACTAATCGGAGAAGTTAAGTTACACCCAGTTATCTCGCATTTGCACTCGGTATGGACAAAAGTGTCCAGTGTGTTTAATTCGGACATTTATTTAAATGTTGCCTCAAGCATATAGCTGAACACAAAATTATGTATTAACAAGTCCGCTTTCTGCTGGTCAGAGTGGATCGTGAGGGAGGTTAATACACTCAGTGACCTATATGAGAGTGGATTGCTGAGATCCTTTGAAAATTTGGTTCAACATTTTGAGATGTTCTTTAGGTATTTACAGCTGCGCCACCTGCTCTGTACTATTTTTGGTATTAGCATACACCCCCCTAAAGCGGAAGATATTCTGGGAGTGGTGATTACTGCTTTTGGAAAAGGTCATGAGGCATCAGTGTATAGAGTCTGGGGGATGGAGCTTTATCAAGAGATTATGGGAGAAAGATTTAAACTTGGTACTGGAGGAGGGAGTGTGGGCTAGGATTTAAAAAAACGTCAAGTCTGCATCTAGAGATGCAAGGGTGCGCCTTATGCAATTCAAGATTTTACATCAATTCTATTGGACCCCCTCTAGATTGTATAGGCTACACCCACCTGCTGGTGATGCCAATTAGAAGATGGAGACACAACCCATGTTTTTTGGTGGTGTGTTAAGATCCAAGAATTTTGGTTGAGGGTTCAGAGTTTTATGTGTGACGTATTGAGCACTCAGATTTCATTTTGCCTCAGACTCTGTATTTTAAGTGATGGGGCGGTCCTTAATATAGGGGATAAACACAAAAAATTGGGTCCTTACCAGTGTTATGATCAGCAGACAGATTGTTTTAAGGGGATGGAAGTTGGCTGGAGTGCCCTCATTTCAAGAGTGGTGCATGGAGATGGTGAGAGTGGCACTTTTGTGGAAGTGTCATGTAGAAGGCTGGGGAACTTGGATTCGTTTGATGGGAAATGTGGCAGCTATTTGGTGTTCTTGGAGGGCTCTCAGGGAGGGGCAATGGAGAGAGAAGTATAGTTTTCAATGTGTGTTATTATTATATATATATTTGTGTGTGTGTGTGTGTGTGTGTGTGTGTGTATATTCATGTGTGACCACAGGGATGTTTATTGAGGTTCAGGGTGGGGTTGGGGATTGGGAGGGGTAATAGTGGTGGTTAAATGTTGATTCTGTGAATATATGTTTTGCTTTTCTTTGTTAATTGTATGAATTAATAAAACTGTTCATTAGAACTCCTCTGCCACAATAATGTGATTCATTTTAATTTTTTATAATATCTTATATATATATATATATATATGTGTGTGTGTGTGTGTGTGTGTATACATGTATGTTGAGATGCTGATTTAAGAAAAATTTGGAGTGGTCTCTTAATTTTTTCCAGATCTGTATAATTTGTAAATATTTAAAGATAACTATTTATAATTATTTCATCATTATATATTGAATTATTGTTATTTGAGGGGCTTTCTCAGCATATATTTATTATATGCGATTAACACAAATATTGAATTCACAGAATTGGTTGATTTTATAACCCTGTATCTATAACCAATGAGATTAGTAGTGTTAAATGCCATTATTTCACGCAGTTGATGCATTGGTTTTCTTTCCGTTCTGTGTGATTTCTGGTGCCGTATTCAACTCGTTTCAAAGGATAATATCATTTGAACCAAGACTAAACGTTAAAATTTTAAAGTGAATAAATTTAATCGTTACTTAATATCATTTAGCTTAACTTTGGAACACATAAGGGCTTTTCCCACTTGAAATTGTTCACTCAGGGTCATCCTTAAGAAACTGCTTTACTTGGTTTTCCGCCAAAATAAAGGCTCAATTTAACACACACACACACACACACACACGCACACACGCACCTCACTACTGTATACTTATGAAATATTCCCTGTAAGAATCATAATAATTGTATTACATTTAAGCAATATCTCACATCTGTGATGTTCTGTTGTGCAGCACTTTGACAAAAATAACCAATGTTCTTTGGATTGTGCTGTAAGTATCTGTATAAAAGTACTGCATATGATAAAAATAATGGAACGTTATGTTGAAAATTAATTGTTCTATTTTCATTTAATTAAAAGTTAGTTGAGGGGTTGTGTCAGGAAAAGCATCTGGTGTAAAAAACCTGTGCTAAGTCAGATATGCGGATCACTTTCAGCAGCCGAAAAGACGACGATGACACCCTTTTGATGTTTAAATCGAATTAAACTGTCGAATACGTATTTCAGAAAAACAGAAAACAGAAAACACAGAATGTGTGAAAAAATAATAAAAAATAAAATAAAGCAGATTTTATGGGGTCATACATGTTAACATGCAGAGATGCTCCTGCTCATGAAAAAGAACCTGCCCCTTACATTTGCAAAAGAATCTAATACTGATAGACACACTTTACATATTGGTTATTATTTTATGTTTTTCTGAGAAATGTTTGATTTTTCTTCTTTTTTTTTCATTTGATGAGACCAATAAGTCAGCATGTCGGCATTCTTGGTCTTGTTTATAGTGATTTTTTTTATAATAGTTTACTGAGAAATTTGTTTGTCATTTTTGATGTCTTTTGAGTAACAGTTGGTAAAACCTAATAAACACACTCTCCTCAAATGATCAGTCTCACAATATTGTTTGTGAAAACTGCAACATTAAAAGTTTTTTAACAAAAAACAGGTATTGGCGAGTCCTAAAAAGGTCTCCAAAAAAATGGCATTGGGACAACCTTTAGTAAACAGAACAGTCCCCAAGACATGTTTTTTTTTTTTTTTCAAACACTTTAAAAATGTAATCTGTTGCCTTCTCAAATGATTTGACAGACACATTTTGAGACAAGAGTATTAAAGGCTTTGGTTTAGTCCATCTGTAATCTAGTCTTAGCCTAACTTTAGTCTGGATGCTGCCAGTGTTGTTGTACCTGTACTTGGCAGAGCTGGGCGCTGGTGGTGTCGACATGCTCCTGGCTTTAGTTCTGGTCCGCAAAACTTTTCCACAGTACGGATCCTCACCGCCTTCACAGGCTGAGCAACAGTACGGAAGCGCCTCTGTGCTTGGATCCGACTTCAGCGTCCAGTTAGACCCTCTGGAATTCTCCATCTGGATGCAGTAGGTGGAAAACACAGTAAGACAGGAGTGAAAGTTGACAAACAGAGGAGTACTCGCGCCCATTTAGCTTCTCTTGAGGTCTACACACACTTTATCAACACACAATTATGCAAAATTCAGGAATAGACATGAGAAAATTCCACACTACAGAGAGCAACAACCTTCAGCATACTTCCTAGAGTTTTGGTAAAAATCTGTGGAATTCTGTGGGATGCATTTAATCATGATAAAAGGTAGTCAATATATGGCATACTATACTCTTATCTGTAACTAAGCATAATAAAATTATCCAAATATGTAATAAATGAATGACAGAGTGAATGATGGGCGTTCCAATTCTGCGGAAATCAGTGGAGCTTTCTACGGGGGGCTGCAAGCACAGATTCTATGTGGGTCTGGTTATACAGTGTGTGTTCACATCATGTCAGAATTACAGTAATCATGAGATGACAACTCAGAGATTGTACTGAGAGCTGTTCATGTCCTCGGACTGAGAATGGACCCATTTTGGCAACGCTCCGAATGGCAAAACGGACCCATGTGCGGCTTTGTTTTTTGATAACAGTAAAATATTTTATTACTACATCTACAGTATATCCCCTCTATATGTTCTTATAAAATGTTTAAGAACAAAGAATGTACACTAGGTAACACTGTATAGCGAATCAAATGGACTGTCAATTCAGAGCTTTCACAACATTCAGAGTTTACAACTGTAATTCCGAGTTCTATGAAGAGGAGAACAATTTTTACAAGCTGGGATCTCGTAATAACAGTCAATCCGAAATGTCATACTGAAATGACTGTATTTATGAGTTAAGTGCACATGAACGGCACCACGAAGTTGTAATTATGAAAAGGAAACGCTCAATTTTCTTTCAGCCCTGACTTTCCAAGTTGGGTGTGTGTCGATTAAAGAATCATGGGAGCAAATTGGTATAGGACATAATTCTGTTTTACAATTTTCAAAATGATCAAAATTGCTATAGAAAATAAGAGTCATTTATCTGGTTTATAAAGCAACAGGCTTGTGCAACAAAACTAGATTTCCCCTGATTTTATGTGGCCGCATGAAAACAATAAAATAGATAAAGCATTAATTACACACCTAATGCACAAATTGTTGCTAAAAAGCTTCCTGTGTTTGCCAGCAAGTAAAAAAAAAGGAGAAAGAAATATGTAATTGCAAAAGTTCTGTTCTTTTTAACTAAAATCACTTGACTGCACATCACATCAATGATCACCGACCTCCAAAGTAGGGCTGAAATGACTAGTCGACGTCGATAAATTGACGACAAAAATTTTCATTGCCAAATAGTTGTTTGATCTCATTTAACGTAACATGAGATCACATTAAACTCTAATGATGATGTGTGAGAGCAGCACTGCAGTTCACGAATGACTGAGGAGAGAAAGAATTACACAGATCACAGTCCAGATGCACTCTAAACTTTCCAAACAGCTTCAGGTGATGTAGATCACAAAATATGAGGGAATTATAATACAAAAATACAAAATAAGAAAATACAGAAGCACTCTCGTCGTGGAATAAGTGGAGCCGGAGCTCTTTAAAGGAAACATCCCAGCGTTACATCTTTAATGCAGCTATATTTAATGTGTCATAGCTTTATTAAAGTTCAAATAATACAGAAGCAGTTCATGTAAGTAACTACAAACTCCGAAACGGTCATTTCTCTGTGCGGTCAGTGCCTCTTCTATGATTTGTGTGAAGTGTCTCGATCTAAGGGGGAGAGATTGAAACTGCACCCGACTGATGCACACTCTGTCACGGGGACGCTCATCCATCGAGCGCACGCTTGCTGCAGCTAGATTATAACATGATGACTATAATGGGATGTGTCTCTGTGCATTTCTTATCATGAAGAAAATTGGCAATACGCAGCTTTATTAATAAGAGAGAGATTGTTTTTTTGTGAGTTAAAGATGGATTGAAGTGAACAGAAAGGTGAGAGAGGGTAGTCTTCACCCCATTATACACTGCAACAAAATACGTTTTTGATTTGTTTTTGTTTTGGCTTGTTTTCTAATATAAATATCTAAAACTCAAAAAAAAAAAAAAAAAAAAAAAAGGACATTTACTTTAGCAGCTATACAACAGATAAAAAATTGTTATCTGAGAATGTTGAATATAATATTAAAAATACAAATATTTTAAAATATCTAAAAATCCTTAAAAAAAAAAAAAAGATGCATTTACTTGAGAAGCAGCATATAAGATATTTAGACTGCTTTTAGAGAATAGATCTTGAATATAAGTATATTTTGTCTTTACTGCACTCACAGAAGTATAACCAAGTGAAAAAATACACTTCTATACAAAATACACTTATATTTAAGATACATTCTCTTAAAGCAAGTCTAATTATCTTATATGTTGCTTCTCAAGTAAATGTATCTTGTTTTAAGGATTTTTAGACAATTTTAAATGGAAAACAAGACAAAAACACTTGATAACAATAGGATTTTTGCAGTGAATTTCTTTACTGAATTAAACTTTTAAAAAAGTATTTTTTTTTTCTTTAATTCAGTGAATGTCATTTAGAGGTATTTTTAAAAGATGATTTTGTCCTCTTTATTGTTAGTAAGTCGGGGCACAAGCTGAATAATCGGATAAGACCTAATGATTAATCGTTGCAATACTCGCCGAATAATCGTTCTAATAATCGTTAGATTAGTCGATTATCAAAATAATCGTTAGTTGCTGCCCTACTCCAAAGTACCAACTTCCCAGGAGGACTTGAACGCACCATGAACAGAATACTACAATAATGGGTACTGCCTACTTTTTTCTAAAAACATTATGAATAAAATGTGCAGCAAACGATTTTAGCCATTCTTGAACTTCCACAAGATGGAGCCACTGAATTAGACATGCCCCTCTTTCCAAAACCCCGCCCTCCACAGATACCGTCGAGACCACTGATCCTATATTATGGAGTTATACATGTGGACAATTCTCTGCGCGCACAATGATATATTGAGCACACAATATGATATTTTGAGTGCACAAAAAGTTATTTTGTACAGGCTTGAACTTTTGTAAAGCAATGTCTCTTTTTCAAAGATTAATTCATTTTGAGCAAACAAAAAATGGTACTCTATGTCAACATTTGCACAGAATTCTGACATTTGTTACTCCATTGTTTTTTTGCATGTGCAAGATTTCACTCGCTCTCTCTCCTTGTGTGCGCTCAGAACTAGAGACTGTCTGCTTGCTTTTCCACCCACATTCCCACCCAACAAGTCCTGCCTCCTACATCACAATTGGCTATTAGGAGCTGCTTACAAGCACTCTGGACAGTTGAGGTTGCTGGTTACCATGAATATCTCAGTATAAATATTGCAGAAGAGCCAAAGGGCATAATGCTCCAATTTCAGCACTTTTTATATATACTGCATTACAAATTATATTTACCCCATGGATTATAGACATACCAGGAATACTGTGCGGCTTAACATAGTGTAATGTAAGTTTTCAAAATATAGTAGCCAGGGATCATGCAATGATAAGGAATTATTTCCATTTTTTTTTTTTTTTTTTTTTTTTTTTACTTTTTGCAGTCTCAAACAATTGAAGTTCAATATACTGTACATTTAATTTACCCCAAACTATGACAGGTGACATAATTAGCCACTTTACTTTTTCTACCATTTCTTCACATTAATCAATTTTGCCATTAGTGTTGTGGTAGAACGCATAACTTGAAACAAGTCATTTATCAGGTGTGCAGTGCTTTTTTTCTTCTTTGTACAGAATGCATAAACTAAAAAAAAAATTTAAAAAAATTCAATGAGTGCACAGAGCGAGTATGAGCAGCAAATGCAAAAAAACAAATGCAAATAAATTTCAGAATTCTGTGCAAATTCACATTTAAAACTTTATTCAAGCGCAAAATAGATTTTTGTTTGCTCAAAATGAATTCAGAAGGTACATTGCTTTACAAAACTCTGTTCACGCATGTGGAAGATACATTTTTGCACTCTCAAAATATCATCTTGGCTATATAATTTTGTGCACACAGAATTGTGGCACAAATATTACTCCATAATAATCCTAAGCCTAACCCTAGCCAAAGTCCCTTTCAAGTCAACTCAGTCCACACTATGGCCATCTTTGGAATGCTCTCGGCAGCTATTTTCTATGTAAACAAGCCGCATAAAAGTACAGCTCCTATCTACCGTTCTTGAATGGGGAAAGGACGAAATCTCCAAAACGGTTGGTCAAGATTAAGATCAAAGAACATATTTCAAATCAGCAGTAAAATATGACAACAATGGTATCACAAATTGTGCTTCTTAAGCTCAGATCACGAAAAAAAAAACAAAAAAAACGCTACTTTTCAGGCTGGTACAGCTAAAGCGCATGAGCGTTCTCCAGTTGACTGACAGCCGATGTCTGTATCTAAAAGGTGATTGGCTCTTTTACCTGTAAGGCCAGACTTCATTTTCAACATACATTGGCCATTGGGTGTTCCAATTTCTTCCATTCATTTTAATTGCAGTGGTCTCTCTCTGACTGAGCAAACAAGCTTCATCTCGGTTATCAAATATAACAGTAGAAAAACAGCACCCTCAGCTGACAACTGTTATACATCTGAATGTTTCACTTCAACAAATACACCATGAGAATGCGCAAATGATTGACAGGCAGAAAGCACATCATAGTCTTCTGATTGGCTGATCAAAGAATGTTTCTGCTGCCACATATTTGTTAGCAGTTTACACAGTCTAGTAGAGAGCGGTGAGTTTCCTTACGACTCGGTACACCTGACATTGCATCAGGAAGCTGACGCTATGGGGAGTGTCCTTCTATACGACCTAGTTAAAACCATTCTACAATAATGCCAATTCTAAAATTGGCTGTGGTGTTTAAGCCTCGCCCTTTTAGGCGTGAAGCTGTCCAGTATAAAAGCAGGCGCAAACACCATTCCTCAGAATTTTCTTCCTTCAAGACAGTGACTCATCTCTCTCGTCTAGAAGCCTTCTACAACTTCGCCGTTGACATACCCGAGTCAGCGGGCGCTCGAGAGAGAGAGAACTACAGGCAGCTGCACTGTATGTCCTCTCTCTCTCTCGAACTGCCGTCTCCTGTCGCCTTTATCCCTCGCTCACTTCATTAGGCTGATTGGGGTCCAGGCGTGCATCATTCCGGCCTGGCCCTCCTCCATGCTACACTCCTCCCTGCGTTGCCTCTGGCCGGAGAGCCCCCGGCATGACGTACATCCCCCTTGCGTGCCTTGTGCCCTGCCTGCTGGCAGGTCTTCCCCGCCTTGTTTGACCCGGGAGGAGACAAAAACAGGCGAGGGAAAGGCCAACACGGAGTGACAGCGAGAGAGAGAAAAAAGAAACTCACCGGTTCTCTAATGCGCCGTCGCGTGGTCCTTGATCACTCCTCCACCCTCTCAGGCGGATGACAGCCGCTCCTACCCGGGCGGACCGGAGTCAGACCTCCGACCCCCCAGCAGACAAAATGCCCCTCCGCATTTCTGGCGGCCCGTGGGGACACTCCTCCGCCCCTGACAGCGGCCCTACCACTCCAGGCAGTCGGGGAGTCCAGTCCCCACTCGCCTCGTGGATGGAGGCCGTTCCCCGCATCCAGGCAGTCGGGGTACTCTGTCCCTCGGCGGATAGCAGCGGCGCTCCCCTGGGTGGACGGCAGCGTCGAGGACTCTACGACAGGCATCCCTCCTCCCACCCGGGTTTCGGCACCAATGTAAAAGGAGTTATAAGGGAAATGAGGAGGCGAGAACCGGCTTGACAATATAAATAAAGTTTAATTATAAACAAACAAAAGCACACAAACATAAACACATACAGGGCAGCTGCCTGTAGCTCTCTCTCTCACTCAAACTGCCGTCTCCTGTCGCCTTTATCCCTCGCTCGCCTCATCAGGCTGACTGGGGTCCGGGCGTGCGTCATTCCGGCCCGGCCCCACCCTCCTCCGCGTTACAACCCCATTTGAGCATAAAGATATAATTCTACTTCTAAATGATTACCTTTACAATTTATGCGAAGATGACAAAATTTAAATGTATTTAACATATACTTAATAACATAATCAAAATATATATTATCAATATCTGTAAAATAATTAATACTAATAATTAATAATTCAAAAATGAGTACACCCTTGAATAAATTCAAATACTGTACAATATTTTAGTACTTAGAAAGTCCTCCATAACTTTTAAATACTGCTCTGACCCTTCTTGACATCAAGTGTACAAGTTCATGACATATTGTCACGCACATCCTCTTCCACTCCTGGAGGATGACCTCCTTTGAGTACTCTGTTTAATGGGGAGTGATGCTCGAATTGCACCCCACAGGTGCTTAAATAGGGTTGAGGTTGGGTGACATACTATCTTGTTTATCCATAGGAATGCAGCAGTAGCTTTGGAAAAATGTTAGGGTTGTTGTCATGGTAAAAAAAAAAAAAAGTGCCCAACTTTGTGGTGGGAAGAGAGGGTGGCATCTTCTCTTTTAAGATTTTTTTTTTCGGATTTTCTCCCCTTTCTCTCCCCAATTTGGAATTCCCAATGCACTCCAAGTCCTCATGGTGGCGTAGTGACTCGTCTCAGTCCGGGTGGCGGAGGACGAATCTCAGTTGCCTCCGCGTTTGAGACCGTCAACCCACGCATCTTATCACGTGGTTTGTTGAGCGCGTTGCCACGGAGACATAGCGGCATTCACGCATTCACCCCTGAAATGCTCTTTTTTTAACAGCCAGGATAGAAATGTACTATGCAATAATATAACGGTGCTGAATGGTTTATGTATTTATTGCGCCCTCTTGTGGACTAAGGAAACAACGTCAATTTAAAAATCAGCTGACTTTAAAAATGTTATATTAGTTCATATAAATATTTATATATTTATGTCATTTAAAAAAGTACAATACATTTTCATGGTTCAGTCAGTAGTGTTTATTTTTGTAATAGAATTCAACACTATTTTACTTTGAGTGTTATTTTTTCCATTCAGTATCAATTTTAAAAACTATTGGTTGATTAATCGGTTATCGGCAGGTACTGCCCAACTTAGTTATCGGTAAAATCCAATATCGGTCGACCTCTAGCATCAGCTTCCTGACACAATGTCAAGCGTATTAAGGGCGGGGCTTAAACACCATAGCCAATTTTAGAATTGCCATTATTGCAGAAAGGTTTAAACTAGGTCGTATAGAAGGACACTCCCAACAGCGTCAGCTTCCTGACATTGTCTCGTTCCCTTCGTCTCAGGGAACCGAGGTTACATACGTAACCGAGACGATATCTCAAGACACTTAGGGTGTGTTCACACTTGGCAGGTTTGGTTCGATTAAAACAAACTCTGGTGTGATTGTTCTGTTAGTGCGGTTCATTTGAACAAGTGTGAACGCTGCCACCCGAACTTTGATGTGCACCAAACAAGCGGACCGAGACCACCTGAATAGTGGGTCTCAGTCCGCTTCCAAACGAACTCTGGTGCGGTTCGACTGATATATGAATGCAACATGGACCAAAGACATCTAAACGGACCAAAAACAGTAAGTAATTTGCCTAATACTGACCACAGGCACACCTGGTTCTTCTCATCATAGGAGCTATGTTACCCATTACAGTTCGGTACAGGTGTCGGAACCGCCGTCAGCCGTCCTTGCAGCATATCTTCATTTGTGTGTGCAACGGAGGAATTTCTGGTGCTGTTTTGACTCCTTTACACAATTTATTAGCTCTTCGTTTGTTCTCAGCTGGTAAAAATACCACCATATACACATACATAAATCCAATAAGCGCATTTCGCCCAGCAGCCAGCATTGTTTTGGATATTCGGCAAGTTCCATCGCAAAATATACGTCATCAAATCTGTCCAATCAGGTTGTGACTTTTCCTGATGCCTTTTGTTTTGTATCTTTAGGTTCGGTTTTAAAAATGCCAGTGTGAACACTAAGCGAACCAGGACTAAATGTAACATTTTCTTTTTTGGTCCGGACCAAGAGGACCAGGAGAACCGAACTACAAGTGTGAACACACCATTATTTCAGTAATATCGTTCAGGAAGTAGAAACATAGCAGGTCACCCTGCTATTCCATACATACAGGAAAATTTAATACTAAGCGTACAGTATACATCCTGCAGAAATAAAACTTTTATACCATTTATTTCAATAAAAAAATAAAATAAAATTAAAAAAATTAAAAAAAAATAAAACAGATCAGACAAAACAAAGGTCTGTACTTTAGGTCACACTTTATCTGAGGACGAATACAGCATTCGCAGAACAAGCTGAAAGTTCAACTGATAGTCCTTTAGAAGAAAATCATGTTTCTGAGCTTATCTAAGCCTGTGGTTTTACACAAGCTGCATGATGACAGCCTGTAACATTTTTGAGTTCAGTGAAGACAGAGAATAGCAAGAAAACTACATGCTCCCTGTAAGAATGCCAACACCTGAGCAGTTATGATAATGACCCACTTACAACTGTGCCAAAGAACATAAACCTCACCTTCACTGCTTTGTGTCAAAAGGTTTTTCTTCTTTTTTCTCAACTCAATAGGTTGAGACAGCTAACGAAATAGCCTTAAAATACAACTGCATTCAGGTGCTCTCATTTCACTGACAATAATGGAAGTGAACGTTACATTATAACATGGTTCAAGAAAACATGTGAAATTAAATTGTGCTGAATGTTTTAATCAATCATCAAATTTTAATTAAAAAGAAAAAACAAGGTCCTCCTTATTTTGACAAAGGTGTAACAGGTTACATAATGACAAGTGAGAATTATTGTGCTGCCTATCTAGACAGCATTTTAGGCAGCTCATTATGTTTAATTCCCTATCTAGACAGCATTGAAGGGTAGTAAGCTGCCTATCTAACTATATAAACAGCATTTTAGGGAATAAAAACCTACCGAGCTGACAATATGCTACCTAGACAGCATTTTGGAGCATTTTAAGGAAACACAACCTAGTGAGTTGCCTACCTAGAAAGCATATTAGGACATAATTGGCTCCGACTTAAAATGCTTCCTATGTTGATCCCCAAAATTTGCTGTCTGGGTAGCTTTTGAGACACGGCCAACATTCACGATAAATGGACAAATACTAAATATTTAGATATCAATACTGAGTGATACAGAAGCGTTCGGCTGAGCGAATAAATGATGAACTCAAGGCTTTGTGACAGGTTTAGTGTGTTAGCCGCTAACGAGTCAGCTGATTAAAATTACCTCACACCGGCGCGCGCCTGATCCCTTCAAAAGCACACGAACTGCAGCGATTTCTCCCACTCTATGAGAATGAATAGAGCAGGCGCTATGCCCTTTGACTCTGAATGAATAATATCGATACTTTCATGACTTTCTGCGGAGGGGAGGATGGACGACTGACCGATGTTACAATATATTCAGTTCCTGAGATATTTGTTTTCAGTGGGCGGAGCATACATGAATATTCATGAATTATCCTGACATGCGTGTTGAAGTGGAACTGAAAACGTTAGCGCACCACCGACATTGTTATTGTTGTAGTGTGCAGATGCACCAGTTCTCATGGGAATAAAAACAGTATAATCACACACGAAATTTTTATTAAATCACAGATACTGCTGCAGGTTTATTTTAGTCGTTGTTGTTAATGATAACAACTAACAGATATACAAAATTAAAGATATGAAAGAAAAACAACGCATAACTGTAGACTACTGTATTTGTAAAGTTTGCTCTGTTGTACTCTAATTTTGCCTAATACCTACTTCAGTAAATGCTGTATTCAGGAACACAAAACTAATCAAAACACATATTGCATTTATAAACTGCAAACTGTTACAAAAATCTGAATATTGCAGTTATTACATTCTTCGTTCAACGCTTAAACTTAAATACCTTTTCAATATAATCCTTAAGACAATTTTTTTTTATTTACATTTTTTTATTCAGACAGGTTGAACTTTAGTCATGTCGGTGATGCTTTTCAGTTCCACTTCAACACGCATGTCAGGATAATTCATGAATATTCATATATGCTCCGCCCACTGGAAACACATATCTCAGGAACTGAACATATTGTAACACCGGTTCAACTCTCTCTCTTCAGCTGTCATCTGAAGTGTTCACGGTCGGAGCACTTCCTCGAGGAGACGTCAAAGCTCTGCGCTCACAGGAGCATTCTGATAGGTCGCTGGCTTATGAAAATGCATTACGTAGCGTGTATTTCGCCCACTAGGCCGAGCTGATTGGCCGAAAGGCAGACGCTGATATGTGAGCGCCATCAGCTGGAATGAACAAATCGTGCTAGAAGACATGGCTTGTGAATATTAATTGTGCTACGTGATTGGACGCCCCAGAAAGGTTGGAAGCGCGCGTTCGTTCTATTGAAGAGATGGTATGTCTATCCATAACAGCCAAAGATGGCGCTAGCATGAATAGGTCTATAAAGTATGGATAACATTCATAGTATTGATTCTTAATCAACAAAATTCCTTTCACTGCATGGGATTATTTTGGATGCCTGGGAAACATCTTTTAAGTAAGACATTATGCTAAGCTCTTCAGGCAAACCCAAATTTCAATACTTCTCATGATACACAGAGTTAATTTAATGCTTGTAACTACAAGCTTATCATGTGAAATGATCACCCACAGTCATGTGAGAGATAAAAACTCATGCAATGTCATCTCTCCACGGGGCTTGTCTCCCTGTTCATACCAAGGTATTTCATTACACCTGTGACCAGCTGTCCAACAAATACACTACTACAGATTAAAAAAAATTGCTTAAAAGAAATACACTATATTGCCAAAAGTATTCGCTCATCTGCCTTTAGACGCATATGAACTTAAGTGACATCCCATTCTTAATCCATAGGGTTAATATGACGTCGGCCCACCCCTTGCAGCTATAACAGCTTCAACTCTTCTGGGAAGGCTTTCCACAAGGTTTAGGAGTGTGTTTATGGGAATTTTTGACCATTTTTCCAGAAGCGCATTTGTGAGGTCAGACACTGATGTTGGACGAGAAGGCCTGGCTCGCAGTCTTCACTCTAATTCATCCCAAAGGTGCTCTATCAGGTTGAGGTCAGGACTCTGTGCAGGCCAGTCAAGTTCTTCCACACCAAACTCGCTCATCCATGTCTTTATGGACCTTGCTTTGTGCACTGGTGCGCAGTCATGTTGGAACAGGAAGAGGCCATCTCCAAACTCGTCCCACAAAGTTGGGAGCATGGAATTGTCCAAAATCTCTTGGTATGCTGAAGCATTCAGAGTTCCTTTCACTGGAACTAAGGGGCCAAGCCCAGCTCCTGAAAAACAACCCCACACCATAATCCCCCCTCCACCAAACTTCACAGTTGGCACAATGCAGTCAGACAAGTACCGTTCTCCTGGCAACCGCCAAACCCAGACTCGTCCATCAGATTGCCAGATGGAGAAGCATGATTCGTCACTCCAGAGAATGCGTCTCCACTGCTGTAGAGTCCAGTGGCGGCGTGCTTTACACCACTGCATCCGATGCTTTGCATTGCACTTGGTGATGTATGGCTTGGATGCAGCTGCTCGGCCATGGAAACCCATTCCATGAAGCTCTCTACACACTGTTCTTGAGCTAATCTGAAGGCCACATGAACTTTGGAGGTCTGTAGCGATTGACTCTGCAGAAAGTTGGCCTCCTCTGCGCACTATGCGCCTCAGCATCCGCTGACCCTGCTCTGTCATTTTACGTGGCCTACCACTTCGTGGCTGAGTTGCTGTCATTCCCAATCGCTTCCACTTTGTTATAATACCACTGACAGTTGACTGTGGAATATTTAGTAGCGAGGAAATTTCACGACTGGACTTGTTGCACAGGTGGCATCCTATCACAGTACCACGCTGAAATTCACTGAGCTCCTGAGAGCAGCCTGTTCTTTCACAAATGTTTGTAGAAGCAGTCTGCATGCCTAGGTGCTTCATTTTATACACCTGTGGCCATAGAAGTGATTGGAACACCTGAATTCAATTATTTGGATGGGTGAGCGAATACTTTTGGCAATATAGTGTATCTGGGATTTTTAGCCTGTCTTGTTTATTGAATCCTATAGGCAGTGTTTGAAGCCATAGTAAAATGACTAGAAACACACATTTTATATAGAGCGAACAGTCCACCCCACCTTTTCAACCATCTTGGTTCTGGAGGTATTTTTCCCATTCACTTTTTTCAATAGTGAGTTCATAAAATCCTTCATAAAAGAGTTGTAAGCCGTTAACCAAATCAACCAGCTCTGAGGTGACTCAGCATTACAAACTTTGATTTGTACATTGTTACATGAATGCTAAACATACTTCTTTCAAAGTCACCAGAATTGGACACTTTGGTGTTGTTTTTGCTAAACATTTCTACACAATCCTTTCTGTGTGTACCCAGAGATTAAATTCTGACAGCACCCTTTATCAGCATATTACACGTTGCAGTAGGCATGACCCTAGGAATGACAGCAAAACTATGATTTTATGCCAATGGTTTCAAAGGTTGAGGGTAGATTTAACCTGAATTTACAAGCTTAGATGTGTAGGTGGCCAAAGTATTGCCAAGATACAGCCTTATTCATTCTGTCCGTCCTTGGTGTCAACTTTGTTGGATCGAAACAAATAGCTTAACAACAATAAAAGTATTTTTATAACTTTTGACCAAAGTGCTCCTTTGCAGCCTCAGCTTTCTGTTCTTGGCTGACAGAAGTAGAACCCTACGTGGTCTTCTGCTGTTGTAGCCCATCTGCCTCAAGGTTCGACATTTTGTGCATTCTGAGATGCTATTCTGCTCATTAAAATTGAACTGAGCGGTTATCTGAGTTACCGTAGCCTTTCTGTCAGCACGAACCAGTCTGGCCATTCTCTGTTGACCTCTCTCATTAACAAGGCGTTTTCGCCCACAGAACTGCCGCTCATTGGTTGTTTTTTTTTTTATATATATATCATTCTCTATACACTCTAGAGACTGTTGTGAAAATCCCAGAAGATCAGCAGTTACAGAAAGACCATATGGCACCAACAATCATGTCGCGGTCCAAATCACTGAGATCACATTTTTCCCCATTCTGATGATCGATGTGAACATTAACTGAAGCTCCTGACCCGTATCTGTATGATTTAATGCATTACACTGGTGCCACACGATTGGCTGATTTAGATAATCGCATTAGTAAGTAGGTGTACAGGTGTACCTAATAAAGTAGTCACTGTGTGTATGTTATCCTCAAACAAACTCCTTGCTACACTCTACATGACACCCGGGACAATCAAGTTTGGTCATCAAGTCCTCCATGTGATCCAGATACTGTGTTGCCCTGGCAGGAGTTTTCCTCATGTGGCTAGGATGAGACAGGCCAAGTGACTATGCAGCCACTGACATGGTGCAAATATATGGGGTTGGGTATGAGGGGTATCAGCATACAGCTGGACAAAGTTCAAGGAATAGTCCAATTCAGACTCTCTGAAAACGCTCCTCAAATCCTTGAAATTCCCAGCTGAATGCAGTCCATATTGGACATTTAATTTGCTGCCTCATGAATGGACAAAGCAGTGAAGACGGTTCCTCTCAAACCTATAATCTCCTACACCCCATACCTGCACCAGAGGTGCACCCTTCTGTCTTATGCGCTCACTGTGCAAGAGGTGTGCACAGACGCCGAGAGGAATCCATTAGTGTCTACTGGTATAAACTCATGCAGGATGTCATCTTCTTTCTCCCCAAATTTAGAGTGTCAAGATGGTGATCCACATTTTCAGCAGGAGTACGTTCTGAAAGGCAATGCTGCAAAACTGATAGAACAAAGCATTGATCCTGCCTTAAAATGTTTACAACAGCCAAATTATGGAAGCAGGCTTTCGAGGAGGTAGCTTTTCGCAATTTTGCCCTAAACATTTCCACAGCACTGTTTTCAATTTAGCAGTGGTAATGTCTGCAAACACTGAGTTCATGGCAGCTGACTTCTTCGGTGTCAATGTGACATTTAAAAAATGGCCACCATCCACATGGGTATTTGTATGCCTGCAAGAGTTTCGAAGTGCAGGGAGAACCATTGAAAGGTATGAGTGCAACTTCAAGTGTTTTTTTATTTTTATTTTTTAAATGGTTCTGCACCAAATTCAGCAGTAAATAATGCAAACCACTCTCAACATGTGTCAGTGACTTTAAATGAACTCCATCAATGTCAGATTCATAATTCAAAAAGTAACCTGACACAGTTGTAGGGTTTTGTGTTTGGAGTTGGCACTGCAAACTTCATTGAGCCATTATTGAAAGTCTATTTAAGTCTCAAAAATCCATTTGATATCTTTTGTATGGCTTGGATCGATTGGGGATATGCAACTAATAAGATCACAGAAAATATAATAAACATTACAGTTTCTGTTAAGGCTTTGTGTGTAGATAACCGTAATTTTGTCTTGATGAAAGAGATGCTGCAATACTTTAGATATTACTGTGATGCAGAATAGGTTCAGCCCCTGGCCATATATTTGTGTGCCTTTTAGAAAAACATATTCAAGTAAACTCCAACTGCACTAGATATGTCTGTTTTCAGGTGTGTGCTATCGGTTGTGTGTTGATGGAATTATTCTTCGCAGCAGGTGTGCAGGGTGTATGCTCTTCAGTGCTGTCTGTAGGGACTGTAGTGACGTCTGTGAAGGCTGGGTGGTGTTGGAGTGTGTGGTATACTCCTGATGTGTGTGTCTAATGTCTTGTGTCGTTGGCTGTGTCCGCTCCGAACGCCTCTGACGCCCTTGCCGCGATCTCGTTGATTGTCGTGACCCATGATGCAGCGACACAGGGGCAGCACGGGAATCGCTGCTGCACAAAAATAGCAGGGTTTAAGTCACAGCATGTGGCAGCATTTATTAGTTTTTTACGTTACCTACATGCATGAATGATTTACAGTATTCGTGTATAAAGTTACAAATTTATGCAAAAAATCGGAATATCTTTGCCAATTAAGCTGTGTTTCAATTGCATGTGTTAGCACACAATGTTATATACTTGTAGCCACTGGAAAAGCCGCTGTGGCTCTTTTATTAAATGTAATAAACGAGTTGCGGTTTAGAGCATGCAGACCTGTATAAACACATTACCCTCATGCCAATTCCCACTCCAATAACTGTACTTTCTAGATGAGAGTCCATAGCAAAGATTGGTACGAGGTTGCCAGAAGTAACTATTTTAGAATTGTACATCATTTGTTTTTAGTGTTAAAGGAATAGTTCAGCCAAAAATGAAAATTTGCTGATAATTTACTCACCCTCAGGCCATCCAAGATGTATCTGAGTTTTTTTCTTCATCAAAACAGAATTTAAGACTTTTAGGATTTCATTTCAGGCCCCCTCCTCTAAACAATGCAAGTGAATGTCCTCCATTTTTTGAGGGTCCAAAATGCATATTTAGGGTGCATCAAAATAATCCACACGACTCCAGTCGACATATAAAGTTCTTCTGAACGCAAACGATTGATTATTTTGAGAAACAAAATAATACTTATATACTTTTACAAATGTTTGCTTCCGTACATCTCTGTGACGCACGCTCTTGAGAGGGATGACGTAAGCTCGTTGGTAAGGTCACGCGTGGAGGAGGAGGCAGGAAGCGTGTCATTGTTTACAAGAGAAACCTGTGCCGTTCACAAACCAAAACAGTCCAAAACAATTTCAAAACAATATAAAAAATAAACATTTCCAAATAATAATAATAATAAACAAAAAACAATGTAAACAATGACGCGCTTCCTGACTCCTCCTCCATGTGATGCGTGACCTTACCAACGAGTTTACGTCATCCCTCTCATGAGCGCACGTCACAGAGATGTACAGAAGCGAACATTTGTAGTTAAAAAGTATATAAGTTTTGTTTTGTTTCTAAAAATAATCAATCGTTTGCGTTCAGAAGAACTTTATTTGTCGACTGGAGTCGTGTGGATTATTTTGATGCACTCTAAATATGCATTTTGGACCGTCAAAAAATGGAGGACATTCACTTGCATTGTTTAGAGGAGGAGGCTTGAAATGAAATCCTAAAAGTCTTAAATTCTGTTTTGATAAAGAAAAAAACTGGTGAGTAAATTATCAGCAACTTTTCATTTTTGGGTGAACTATTCCTTTAAGGGGTTTTATGAAAGAAAGCATGGCCCCAGCAAAAAATACAGTTTGTGAGCCACCCCATAGACTCTTACTAATGAGTGTTGCTATTACTTTAAAAGTTACAGTCGATTGACAGCCCTAATATAATTAAATTAAATACACAATATGCCAGTTAATTAATTTATATTAAGATTTTTCATTACGACTGAGCTATCAGTCAGATTATTAACATATTATTAAAATGCGTGTAAATATAGCTTGTAGTACAGCATGAGAAAACTTGTGGGTTCTAGATCAACAACTACTAGGTCAACTTTGTGGAGATTCTTACCATGGTTTGGATGTTTCTCCCCCCAGCCAGTGCAGAAGACACTGATGCACCAATATGTACTGCTCCTAAAACACATACACACACATTGACTTGTTAAAGGTGCACTCAGTAACCTTTTGCTCTTGTCATCTTGGACTTGGATTCAGCATCATTTAAAATCAAAAGTTTTCAGTCATAGATGCTATTGTAGAAATTCACTATTCACAATCAGCCATGATTCATTTAATCCAAGAGTTAGTGTCAAATAACAAGACGTTTACTGAGATTGAATGAGTAGTATTCAGCTGGTCATGTGATTCTAAAATGGCAGCTGCCCCATGTAGAATAAAACAGCTTGTATAAGGTTACTGATATGACTAGAGTCCTCATCTCATGTGAGTGCTCATGATTTTATACATATGTTTCAAAATAACAATTCATTTCTTTAGGAGTAAAACTTTTTTAATGGGGAAAAAATTGCTGAGTGCACCTTCAATCATTGGCTGACAAATTGGTGTGATCCCAGTGACAGAATTAGAGTGCAAAGGTTGTGTTTCAATGTTAAAGGAATGTTCTGGGTTCAATACAAGTTTAACTTTATTTACAGAGAGGTTGGTGTGATACCATTGCTTACTAACCTTATCAAATATTACAATATAACTTCAATGTCATAACTAGGAAACACCAGTAAACCCAGTTACTTACAGATGATACAAATAAAGCACGATCTCATATAATAATCAGGTTTTAACTGAATAATACATGAAAATGTTTTAACAAAAATACAAGCTTTCATATTACTGCCGTTAAACTGCCGTTAAACGCTGACCTGTTTACTGTGCATAACTGTTTGTAGTAGTCCAAAGAGCTTAAAGAATAATGTTTACGTCTTGTGGCTATACTTTTGAAACAGTGTATTTTAGAGTTTAATGATTATTTTATAACAACCAGATGAGATTGGCCCCATTCACTTCCATTGTAAGTGCCTTACTGAACCGTGTTTTTTGCTTCCTTTTTTTTTTTTTTTTTTTTAAGAAGAGGGACGAGTCTAAATAATTTTTTGTGTTTATCATCACTATGCCGCAAATGCTGTCGACTGAGTTTAACTTGTATTGAACCAGGAATATTCCTTCAGTGGTGCTGTAGAATGGTTGGACTCTTACAATGTTTTGGACCATCATGACTCTGCGTTTACGTAGATCTTGCACAGCCAAACGGACGTTAGGAGGAATTCCTCTTGCACACAGCTGCAGTAACCATAGCAACGCCACAAACGTGCCAGAACGGCCAACTCCTGCACTACACGCACACATATACACAGAATATCAAGGACAAGAAAGATAACACCCATTCTGTGAATTTACACACTGAAATGAGCGGCAAAATTATTTTCTATAATTAGAACACAGTGGTTATTTTCCAAAACCTAGTCAGCTGACTACTTAGACAGCATTTTAAGGCATCATAGGGTGTGCCTCCGTCATGAAGGCTGTTCCAATGGTAAGGCCTAATTTTTATTATAACACTAATAATTCAATCTAATAAAAAATTGACTACCCAATATTTGTGTGTTATGCATGTTAATGCTTATTAGAGTATTACATTGTAAGCTTAACAACTCTACAGATTGCAACAGTGCCCACCCACTTTTTTCAGCCATCTGGGCTCTGCAAGTATTTTTCCCATTCATTTTTTCATAAGGATTTCATACTTCATACAAGCCATGAACCAAACCAGCCAACTCCGAGGTGAATCACACCATTACAAACTAGGTTTTGCAACACAGCTAGCTTGTGTTTTCAGACCTGCAGTGTACTACTGATGGTCCGTGGCTGGTGATATTGTCGAGGTGCTGTCGTACATGTTCAGTGAAAGTGCAAAGAGAGGATGCGGTCTGCGGTACCCCCTGATCAGGCCAGAGGGGGTAATGATAGTGAGTCACATGACGCACAGCCCGGAAACCCTGCTAAATACACAAACACGCACACATTCATTCATTCAAAGCAAAAGACTTAGACTTTACACGTAACAATAGGTCTGTTCCAATACCTGGTGAGTTGCCTCGCTGTGTCCTGCCTATGGCAACATCATAACTGACATGGAGCCTCATAAGAGAGCGATCTGGATACCTTAAAATGCTGCCTTTGGAGGCAGTGCACTAAGTTTTTGGAACAGACCCAAAATAAGAAGTTCACCCAAAACTGAAAAATCTATTATCATGAACTTACACTCATATCATTGCAAACATGCATGATTTTCTTTCTGCTATGGAACACAAACCACTGCAAAAAATATTTTAGCATATTTTTTTATGATCTACACATTTCAATTTCATAACATATTTCCATCAAATTAAATTGTTATTTCTAGCAAAATTACATAGAAAAAAAAAAAACTTTTACAGTTGAAGTCAGAAGTTTACATACACTTTGTTAGTATTTGGTAGCATTGCCTTATATTGTTCCACTTGGGTCAAATGTTTTGGGTAGCCTTCCACAAGCTTCTCACAAAAAGTTGCTGGAATTTTGGCCCATTCCTCCAGACAGAACTGGTGTAACTGAGTCAGGTTTGTAGGCCTTCTTGCTCGCACACGCTTTTTCAGTTCTGCCCACAAATTTTCTATCGGATTGAGGTCAGGTCTTTGTGATGGACACTCCAATACCTTAACTTTGTTGTCCTTAAGCCATTTTGCCACAACTTTGGAGGTATGCTTGGGGTCATTGTCCATTTGGAAGACCCATTTGTGACTGAGCTTTAACTTCCTGGCTGAAGTCTTGAGATGTTGCTTCAATATATCCACATCATTTTCCTTCTTCATGGTGCCATCTATTTTGTGACATGCACCAGTCCCTCCTGCATCAAAGCATCCACACAACATGATGCTGCCACCCCCATGCTTCACGGTTGGGATGGTGTTCTTCAGCTTGGAAGCCTCACCCTTTTTTCTCCAAACATAACGATGGTCATTATGGCCAAACAGTTAAATTTTTGTTTCATCAGACCAGAGGACATTTCTTCAAAAAGCAAGATCTTTGTCCCCATGTGCATTTGCAAACTGTAGTCTGGCTTTTTTACGGTGGTTTTGGAGCAGTGGCTTCTTCCTTGCTGAGCAGCCTTTCAGGTTTCCTCCAGCATCTTCACAAGGTCCTTTGCTGTTGTTCTGGGATTGATTTGCACTTTTTGCACCAAACTACATTCATCTCTAGTAGACAGTATGATGGCTGCATGGTCCCATGGTGTTTATACTTGCATACTATTGTTTGTACAGATGAATGTGGTACCTTCAGGCATTTGGAAATTGCTCCCAAGGATGAACCAGACTTGTGGAGGTGCACAATTTTTTTTTCTGAGGTCTTGGCTGATCTCTTTTGATTTTCCCATGATGTCAAGCTAAGAGGCACTGAGTTTGAAGGTAGGCCTTAAAATACATTCACAGGCACACCTCCAATTCAGTACACCTCCTATCAGAAGCTAATTGGCTAATTGTCTAAAGGCTTGACAGTCATTTTCTGGAATTTTCCAAGCTGCTTAAAGACACAGTTAACTTAGTGTATGTAAACTTGTGACCCACTGGAATTGTGATATAGTCAATTAAAAGTGAAACAATCTGTCCGTAAACAATTGTTGGAAAAATTAATTGTGTCATGCATGAAGTAAATGTCCTAAATGACTTGCCAAAACTATACTTTGCTCATATTAAATCTGTGGAGTGGTTAAAAAATGAGTTTTAATGACTTCAACCTAAGTGTATGTAAACTTCTGACTTCAACTGTATATTTATATTTTTTATTTTATTTGGTTAAAGTCTTCTGAAGTCATATGATAGCTTTCTGTGAGGAACAGACCCAAATTTAAGTTTTTATTCACTGATAATCTTCTCCAGCATTGAAACTCTAAATTCTCATTCGCGTTTTGTGTATTTTCAGACATGGCACATCAAGATGCGTAATGCCAGGTTTGATGTCAGGAACCTAGTTTCCATCCACTTTTAGCACTGTTTTGTTATCGACAAAGTGAAACTGCATAAAAAAAATGTTTGCGAAATTTGCAGTCTTCTGCCTGTTTCCATTCAAATGGCCTTTAATTGATAAAAATGGTGTGCGTGATGATGTCATGCTTAAAAAAACACTCTGTCGCACAAGTTTTGGTTTATCACAAAAGAAATCTGCCCTTAAGCCGTTTCCATACAGAAATGTGTGTATATCACTAATTGTGTACCTTTCCCCTCCCAGATGTCCCTAATTTTCTTTTCCTCTGAGGTTTTGGTAAAATGGGGAGAGTATTGAGAATTCCTTGAAATTAGCCAGCTTACTGTCATTTTAATTTCACAAATAAATGCAATCAAAAGACAAGGGAACAGTTGCCCTTCTGATAGGACTGTAATATTGGTCCTGATGTCGCAGGTTGCCACCGGTTCCAACCCAAAAGCGAATCGTCATGGCCCTGTTCAAGCTGGCAACCTGTACCAAGTCGTGGAGGAAACTTTCAGTCTTAGTATAAGGACCATCCATCGATGTGTATAAGCTGTGTGCACAGCAATTAAAGAAAAATTAATGCGGTGTAATACCAGGGTTTACATATGATACATTCCTGATATTCAATAGGCTATTTTGAACAATCATCTAATTAAAAGCATTGCCATCACAACTGAAACTTTTTTTTTTCCAATTTGGAATGCCCAATTCCCAACGCGCTCTAAGTCCTCATGGTGGCATAATGACTCGCCTCAATCCGGGTGGCGGAGGACGAATCTCAGTTGCCTCCGCGTCTGAGACTGTCAATCCATGCAGTTAACACGTGGCTTGTTGAGCGTGTTATCGTGGATACTTAGCGCGTGTGGAGGCCCACGCTATTCTCCGTGGCATCCACGCACAACTCGCCATGCGCCCCACCTAGAGCTAGAACCACACATTATAGCAACCATGAGGAGGTTACCCCATGTGACTCTACCCTCCCAAGCAACCGGGCCAATTTTGTTGCTTAGGAGACCTGGCTGGAGTCACTCAGCACGCCCTGGATTCGAACTCGAGACTCCAGGGGTGGTAGTCAGTGTCAATACTCGCTGAGCTACCAAGGCCCCACAATTGCAACTTTTAAACTTTTAGCGTCATAATGCAATTTACATTTTCTGAAGAAGCTCAGCAAATGCGATCCGAGGTAAACAGGTGTAACAGGTTAAAAATGGGAAAGGAGGAGACGGGAACCAGCTGAACAATCAAAGTAATATTTAATGTAAAATTAAAACAAAAAGACACAAACATAAACACACACACGACAGCTGCGTGTGGCTCTGTCTCTCCCGAACTGCCGCATTCGTCTGCCTTTATCCCTCTCCTCGGCTAATTAGCCCGACTGGGGGCCGGGCGTACATAGTCACGGCCCCGCCCTCCTCCTCGTCACAAGAGGATTAGATTTAAAATATTTAAAAGTTTTAAAATGTTCAAAAGCTAATTTTCTGAAAGTGAACTCTGCATTGGACATATAGTTCTGATAGTTTATAGTCTTGGAAAAAAGTGTGGAACATTCTGAGAATGTCATTCAGCCGACTTTTTTGTCTACAAAACAGGGTACAGCTAATTTAAGTGTGTAAAGAAAAGCCAATTATATAGACCTAACAATATTATTTTTCGTTTGGAAATTTCTTTTTTTAATTTAATGCTTTATTCATTTGATAATTTATTTAATTTAATACAGGGAATTTTGCCAGCATTTTTTCAAAAGCTAAACAATAATTTTATAGAATTGGGCTATGTTAGTGTTCCTAAAAAGCACACTGATGCTTTTCTCCTAGTATTGTATATTTATTTTTAATAAAATACACAAATCTTTATGCATATAAATTATATGGTTTTTTTGTATTGTGGGCTAATTTCATGACTGTCATCTATTATTTTTAATGGTGTGGAAAAGCAACTTTAATAAATAAATGGATGGCTACCATGATTAAATTAATCGCAAGGAGTGGCCATTCATTTGTTCTCCATGCACTTGTCGATGACAGGTGCATGACACAAGATATTTGTGATGGCACTCCTGGAAGTGTCATGACGCAGATGTGTTTACAGCATCAAGGATGTATACCTTGTCGTCATGATTAACACAGGCTAACGATTGGGGTAAATTCTGTCATTTGAAGTATCGACATAGAGTTTACGCACTAGAGTTAAATGGAAAAATGTTATGTCGTCACTTGTGAAATTTTAGCGATAATTTGTGTTTCCATCAGCAATATTGGTAAACTTTTTGCTACACTTTTTGTCACAAAAAAACCCTGGGATGGAAAC
Organism: Myxocyprinus asiaticus; assembly: GCF_019703515.2. Classification (NCBI taxonomy): domain Eukaryota; kingdom Metazoa; phylum Chordata; class Actinopteri; order Cypriniformes; family Catostomidae; genus Myxocyprinus; species Myxocyprinus asiaticus. The sequence continues at coordinate 2,649,098 of NC_059376.1, forward strand.
GTAGTTAGTGATACCAAACGCCATTGACCCCAGTGTTTGTTGTGGCAGCTTATAAAATACATGAGAAATACATGAGTCTCATAGATTATTTTATGCTATGTTTAGTGTGTTATTTTGTTCTTGTTTTGGTTTTTGACAGCCTCAGTTCCCATTCACTTGTATTGTATGGGAAAAAAGCAGCTCAGACATTCTTCTAAATGTCTCCTTTTGTGTTCCATGGAAAAATAAATGTGTTACAGTTGAGTAAATGTCGACAGAATTCTCATTTAATGGATGAACTACTCTTTTAAGTGAATAACTTGCTAGTCAAAGTGTAGTAATCATGATTCAACCAGCTTAAAGAAAAATGCTATTTTACAGTCAAAGTGAAATGGAGTTCACAACCAATTTTGCTTCTGTAATTTGATGTTTTTCCAAGCGAAACAGGATATTCAATGAGAAAAAAATGTAGGGTGGTTGATTTGATCCACTGGAAATTGATTGGATGGAGAAAAGTGGTCTCTATATGACAGCTGGCTGGAGGGAGGGAGTTGAAAAATAAGAGGACTGATAGGACAAATAGGATGTTTCAGAGGTGGAGCAAGTTATTACATTTGTATAAATTATTACAACAAACACTTTGTGTACAATAACACCAAGAACATGTATTAAGAACGTAACTATGGTCAATTTTGATTTCCTGTTGACTTCAAATGCTTTGACCTCATTGTTTCATCTTTGTTCATATTGTTATGATGATGTGGTTTACTGTACATATTTAATAGGAGAAGAACAGTGACACACAACCTGGATCACTCCCTGTTCTTAATTCACCTGCTGTAAGCGGATTGTGGTGATGTAATATTCCGGGTGACGCTGGCGTGAAACTGTGGTCACCTGCAATGTTCCATAACATCCTGTTCCTCGCTCGGGTGGCCAGTACTGATCACACATCACCTGTGCAAAAAAACAACCCGGCCCTGAGTATAATAAGTGTTGTGTGTTTCGTTGTTTGTGTGGGTAGAAAGCTGCAGCAAACCTTGCCATCCTCTCTCAGTGTGGTCACCATAACGATGAGAGGCACATTCTTCTCCCAGATCATCCGCCAGAAATCCACCATGGTGCACTGCAGAGGCGCTTGAGTGCAGATAAAATCATGTTCAGATGTCCCACCCTGCACACAAAATCAACGTCAGTTATAGACAGTGTAGTCCAACAGTGTGAGATCACTTGTGAAAATGCTTATATTTTGCACTTGATCTAATCAAATAAAAAATAAAAAAACAATTTATTTCAAAATAATCCACATTTTTCCTGTGCAACCACTGGGAGGTGCCATAATGATTCTGATTGTTGCCGGCCTGTTTTCAATCCAGACGGAGGACAACAACCATTTTGTTTGTGATTTTTGTTTAGTGGGGTAAAAATGGGACTCAACTCTGAATTATGAAACACTTCTGCATTCAGGAAAAAGGTGGAGATCGTGTAGCATCACAATTTGAGTGAAAAGTTTGTGTGTGCTCATCCTGGATGTCTCAACAGAGTGGAGAATGTGAGATTACGTCCGTAACATCCCAACGCGAATACGTCACATGAGAGCCTGCTTGTACTACACCCTCTCATGAAGCGATGATTTATAGTTAAAAAGTACTTAAATATTGATATTTTTTCGCACCAAAAGTGATCGTATCGCTTTAGAAGATGGCGCTTAGAAGATGCTCAAGATGGTGCCGAGTATGACTGCTGCGTTACGAGCTCCGACACAACATAGTAGTGTTTTGTTTGTTTTGTTCACAATTCTTATGTTTTTTGTCTTGGATGTTGTCTGCCTTATTGTCTATGACAGACAAACACTTTTGGACATTGGTTCAGCAATTTCACACCGTAAACCGGACTTCAAATTTCTCAATGCCGACCCGCTGTTTACAAACACGCAAGCGGAGCCCTTTGTCTGGGCAGCACAGCCGCGGAAACGCAAAAGGAAAAGGGGAAACAGAGCCGGCGTTCTCATCAGAGTAAGACACCGCGCAAATCGACCCCCGCTACCCAGTATTCTACTGGCAAATGTTCAGTCTCTGGATAACAAGCTCTGCGAGCTGAAAGCGCGGATCTCTTTCCAGCGAGATACAAGGGACTGCTGCATTATCTGCCTTACGGAAACATGGATGTCTGCGGAGATTCCAGACTCAGCCATTGAACCCGCGGGGTTCTCTGTGCACCGAGCGGACAGAGCCAAAGACCTCTCAGGTAAAAGCAGAGGAGGTGGTGTATGTTTTATGATCAACAAATCCTGGTGTGATCAGAGGAACGTACATTCTATCAAGTCTTTCTTCTCTCCTGATCTGGAATTTCTTACGCTTCTGTGTCGACCATTCTGGCTACTGAAGGAATTCACAGCGGTCATTATCACAGCTGTGTACATCCCCCCACAAGCCGACACAGACCGGGCACTCAAGGAACAGTATGGGAGGCCACGTTCATTGTGACCGGGGACTTTAATAAAGCCAGTTTCAAATCAGTCGCACCAAAATATCACCAGCACATCAGTTTCAACACACGAGGGGACCGGGTTTTGGACCATTGCTACTCTCCCTTCCGGGATGGCTACAGATCCCTCCCCCGCCCACCATTTGGCAAATCGGACCACTCTTCCATTCTGCTTCTGCCCACTTACAGGCAGAAACTGAAACAGGAAGCACCCACCCTCAGAACGATCCAGTGCTGGTCGGACCAATCAGATTCCATGCTACAAGACTGTTTTGATCACACGGACTGGGAGATGTTCCAGTTCGCCTCTGATGATGACATCGAGCTTTACGCTGATAGCGTAATGTTTCATCAAAAAGTGTGTGGAGGACGTGGTTCCGACCAGAACAATACGGATCTGTCCGAATCAGAAACCATGGATAAATAACAATGTTCGCGCGGCACTTAATGTGCGGACCTCCGCTTTTAATTCCGGGAACGCGGAGGAGCATAAACAAGCCAGTTATGCCCTCCGAAAAACTATCAGAACCGCAAAACGCCAGTACAGGAGCAAGATTGAAGGACAGTTTAACACCACCAACTCTAGAAGCACGTAGCAGGGAATTAACATCATCACGGACTTTAAAGGGAATAAAAACTCCGCCATGAACACCACTGCCTCTCTCCCGGATGAGCTAAATACTTTTTATGCTCGTTTTGAGGGAAATAACACCGCCCTCGCGGAGAGAGCTCTCGCGGCTGAAGCTACAGAGGTTAGTTCACTCTCCGTCTCTGTAGCGGATGTAACCCGATCCTTCCGATGGGTGAATATCCGCAAAGCCGCGGGCCCAGACGGCATTCCGGGCCGCATCATCAGAGCGTGCGCGAACCAGCTGGCTGGTGTTTTTACGGACATTTTCAACCTTTCCCTCTCTTTGTCTGTAGTCCCCACATGCTTTAAAACATCCACCATTGTGCCTGTTCCAAAGCAATCAAAAATAACTTGCTTAAATGACTGGCGTCCTGTTGCTCTGACCCCCATCATCAGCAAATGCTTTGAGAGACTAATCAGAGATTACATCTGCTCTGTGCTGCCTCTCTCTCTTGACCCGTTGCAGTTTACTTACCGCAACAACCGCTCCACTGATGATGCCATTGCATCTACAATACACACTGCTCTCTCCCACCTGGAAAAAAAGAACACTTATGTGAGAATGCTGTTTGTAGACTACAGCTCAGCATTCAACACCATAGTGCCCTCCAAGCTAGATGAGAAACTCCGGGCTCTGGGCTTAAACAGCTCGCTGTGCAGCTGGGTCCTGGACTTCCTGTCAAGCAGACGCCAGGTGGTTAGAATAGGCAGCAACATCTCCTCATCACTGACCCTCAACACTGGAGCCCCGCAGGGCTGTGTTCTCAGCCCACTACTGTATTCCTTGTACACACATGACTGTGTGGCAACATACAGCTCCAACGCCATCATTAAGTTTGCTGATGACACGATGGTGGTAGGTCTGATCACTGACAATGATGAAACAGCCTACAGAGAGGAGGTGCACACTCTGACACACTGGTGTCAGGAGCACAACCTCTCCCTCAACGTCAGTAAGACAAAGGAGCTTGTGGTGGACTTCAGAAGAAAAGACAGAGAACACAGTCCCATCACCATCAATGGAGCACCAGTGGAGAGAGTCAGCAGCTTCAAGTTCCTGGGTGTCCACATCACTGAGGAACTCACATGGTCCATCCACACTCAAGTCGTTGTGAAGAAGGCTCATCAGCGCCTCTTCTTCCTGAGATGGCTGAGGAAGTTTGGAATGAACCGCCACATCCTCACACGGTTCTACACCTGCACTGTAGAGACAAGACTGGCTGCATCTCCGCCTGGTACGGCAATAGCACCGCCCACAACCGCAAAGCACTGCAAAGGGTGGTGTGAACTGCCAGACACATCCTCGGAGGTGAGCTTCCCTCCCTCCAGGAAATATATACAAGGCGGTGTGTGAAAAAAGCTCGGAGGATCATCAGAGACTCCAGCCACCCGAGCCATGGGCTGTTCTCACTGCTACCATCAGGTAGGCGGTATCGCAGCATCAGGACCCACACCAGCCAACTCCATGACAGCTTCTTCCCCCAAGCAATCAGACTTCTGAACTCTTGATCTCCCACGATCAAATACATCAGCACTGCACTTTATTACCCTTACTCTTATATCTCACACCGGACTGTCATAAATTATATTATTATTATATTATATTCTCTCTTAACAACTGACTATCAACCTACAGCCTGAATGTCAATACAGTACAATACTGTACATTCTATATATACTTTTTTATATATTTTTATTTTTATTCAATAATGTGTATCTATATTGTGCGTATTGTATACTGTACAGTGTATGTTATTATTTGTATATTGTTGAGTGTAATTATGTGTATATCAGATGTTTAAACTGTGTTGTGTTAATTTGATGTTATTATAAATTGGTATATGTCTCATCACTGTCACGACTGCTATGTTGATCGGAACTGTACCCAAGAATTTCACACACCATTGCACTTGTGTATATGGCTGTGTGACAATAAAGTGATTTGATTTGATTTGATTTAATTTAACCACTGTCGAGTCATATGGATGATTTTTATGCTGACTGTCTGTGATTTCTGGAGCTTCAAAAGAAAAATCTCCATTCACTTGCATTTTAAGGACCTACTGAGCTGAGATATTTTTCACATTTTCTTCAAATGTGTTCTGCAGAGGAAAGAAAGTCAAACACACCTCGGATATCATGAGGATGAGTAAATGAGAGAATTTTCATTTTTGGATGAACTATCCCTTTAAGGCCACACACGGCTCAAGTGAATCAGTGGATCATTTGTGTGAATGAGTTCATTCACATGAACCGTCTGAAAGAAGTGATTCACTTAAACGATTCAGTTTTCCCAGTGCTACATGAGAGAGAGTGGATGGTTCAGGTGAATGTGTCTGATGACTCCCTCGACTCCACTGCTGTGTTTACAATACAATGTGACAGATGTAGTGTTTTGTGACGTTGGAAAATGTAGCTCTCGATACTGGAAAAGCAGTTAAGTTAATAGCGTTGTTACTTTTAGTTAACTACTCCCCAACACTGTTGCTCATATAACTGGCCCTGCTCGACCTGCCCCAAGCGGAATTTTAACCGGGGCCTCCGGCATGGGAGGCAAGTGTGCTAACAAGGAGGCTAAAGACTACAGCCCATAGTAACAGTCGCTAGTGCACCTCTTGAGGCGAGGGGAATGGGGTTTACATGCACTGCACAGCTATCACGTACCAGCTCACTCCCGTTACACTCACTCAATTTTACACAAACTGGGATCTTCTGGTGTTATTGAACATTTCTCAACCTTCCCAGTCTTACATTGCCCCTGTCCCAAATTCTTTTGGGATGCGTTGCAGACATACAATTTAGAATAAGTTTATATTTGCTAAAAATGAATAAATAAATTAAAGATGAGTGTTAAATGTTAAAACATTATGTTGTCCGTCCTATTTTCAATTGGATACAGGTCAGAAAAGTATTTTTTTACATTTAATTAATTAATTAATTAATTGTTTTTACACTGTCCAAAATTTTGGAATTGACATTTGTAACTGAATGTGGGAAAAAGCGACCTTTTTTCTTCTTCAAAATTTGTTTTCCTTTTTGTTCTACGAAAGAAAATAATTTCAGTCACATCATTTTCATCACTGGGTGAACTATCCTTTAAACATGGTCATTGTTACATTTGTTTTTCTTTCTTTTCTTCTTTTTTTTTTTTATTAATGACCTAGACATGGAGAATCTTTAATATTTCTTCAGTTTACATTTAAAAAATATTTCTAAATCTTGCTGGGTTTTTTTTCTAGGTTTAAATAAAAAAAAAATCCCAGCTTTTCAATGTGGTCTGTGACATTTCACCCCATGGTATGCATCTTGTGACTGTAGTTCTTTTTAGACTGGTTTGACTGACTAAAACAAGAAATTTGATGATCTTGTTTTCTGGTGGTCTGGTTGATAATTGATTGGCTGGTATACTCACAGGCACATAGCTGGCATTGATGTAGTCAGAGTGGAGCTTGGAGTCCAACAGAGAGAGCTGAACACGAGTGTGGTCATCTGATCAACCAATCACAACTCATTAGAACAGACATGAAGACTTATTTTTTGCTCAATTGAAAGATTAAACTTATTTCATATATGAATTGTACTATACATATTGACATACAAGGTAAGATGAAGGGGTATCTGTTTTTCTTCTTGTTGGCATCCAGTTGTCCAGCTCTGCAGGTGTACTCTCTGCCAACATCTTCCAGCTCCTGAAAACCAAACATCAGGTCTTCAGTGTATGACCTTATCACTGCAAACTTGCATGGATGGAAGATTTGATAAAACTCATTATTTGAAACAAATCACAATATAGTACTAGCACAAACTTCGATCTTTACACACTTTAAATGCTATAATGAAGGTTAAAGGAAAGTTCCAATCAACAAGGAATATTCCAGGTTCAATACAAGTTAAACTCAATCAACAGCATTTGTGGCATAATGTTGATTACCACAAAAATTTGTTTTGTCTCGTCCCTCCTTTTCTTTAAAAAAAGCACAAATCAGTGTTACAGTGAGACACTTACAATGGAAGTCAATGGGAACAATCTGTAAACATTAAAATACTCACTGTTTCAAAAGTATAGTCACAAGACATAAACAAAATGTGTGTTAACATGATTTTACTGTGAGAAAATCACATACTAACTGCATCTGTGTAAAGTTATAGCCAATTTTACAACTTTGTTTCCATGACAACGCAATGTTTTAAACCCTAAAACAACCTTAATGATATAAACAACTTTACAGCTGAAATAATACACAAGTTTTAACAGAAGAATTAATGTGAGTGCTTTTATAAAATTATAAGCTTCACATTTCTGCCTTCAAACCCTTCAAAAATTTACCCCATTGACTTCCATTGTAAGTGTCTCACTGGAACACAGATTTGTGCTTTTTTAAAAGAAAAGGAGGGACGAGTCAAAATTAATTTTTGTGGTAATCAATATTATGACACAAATGCTGTTGATTGAGTTTAACTTGTATTGAACACGGAATATTCCTTTAAGTTTTATCTGTCCCAAAACAATAAAAAATCATAATGCAGATGATTAAAAAGAAGAAATGTGAAGCTTGTATTTTTGTAATTTATATTATTTGTTCCATTGAAATATATGTATTATTTGAGCTGTAAAGTCTAAATAATCCTTTTTAGTTGGGACTACTTTCCTAAAGATGAACTTCTATTTATGTTACTGATATACAGAATTTCATGCAGGTGTTTGTTTGTTTTTTCTCCCTTTCTGGTATCCTTATGCATGTTGAGTGAAAGTTACCATGTGCTTTATAGTCAGGACAGGTGTTGAAAGATGTGATATAACTTTACACACACATGGGCTGGGTTTCCCAATAACGTTGCAACTTCAGCTTTTACGATAATCTTGACTAACATCACTCGTTATTTTATGATGGAGTAACGCCTGTTTCCCAAACCAGCACGTAGATTGCTTGTTATAAAGATGAACTTAAGTGTTTCACTATGGGAGCTCTCCAGTCCAAATTGGTGCTGATCACTTTGGCCAGTATGTCCAGGAGATAGTCTTCTCAAACTATTAACTATTATAGAATTCAAATAAAGAAATAATGATGGCTTTAGTAAGATGGAGTTTCAGATGTAATGATGCTCAATCATAGAGATTAATGAAAGTGATGTAACAAATGCATGTAACGTGAATGCACGCTATTTGAATCATATGGGGCTCTCATGTAGCCTAAAGTTTTGTTCCTTTGGCTGGAAACTGAGCAAATGCACATAGAACAGAATTAAAATGATGGTCATCAGTACTGAACTACTTATAGACCTGTCTAAATATTACTAGATCATCTGGTTAGAGTGCGAGGCACTGGACAGATTTAACCCCTACTTAGGCACTGTGTACTTGCCATTATGCAGCATACAATTTGTACTGCTTGTAAAAAGACTATAGGCGAGCCTGTATGAAACATCCATTGAAGGAAGGAGGAAGAAGAGGAGGAAGAGAGAGGACTCTCTAATTGCACACTCTCACTTTGTTAATCTCCTTTGTTAACCAAATTGTAATAATTTATTAGGCATATTTAAGTTTTAAACTGCATGGTCACATTACTCACATACTGTATTTCTTCTTAAATAATCTGTTTAATAAGAACATATCATCTTTTTATTGCCATTACAATTATGCTTCTTAACCTGAAAACATTTACATTTACAGCCTTTAATAGATGTTATGTCTTACATCTTAAATCGTTTAAGTTTTAATTTCATACCTCAAATTCCTGTCGGTATCCTGCATTGTCATTGGTTGCGAGAGACTGACAGTGCACCTGAAACGTCTGTAGGATCTGTGTTTTAGAGTATCCCCGTATTCTGTTGAGAAAACCACAGATGATACATTCAAACAATCAGGACTGTATTCCCCAAAAGCATCAAAAGGCTAAGTAGATCGTAGAAACCAGTGGCGCCAATGGTCTCTACGATCAAATTAAGCTTGCGATGCTTTTGGGAAACGCAGCCCAGACTGGTTATGCATATGTCTATAGAGTGCAATAGCACCCTTCTGGGTTCCAGAAGTATTTTCTCATTCATTGTTTCCATAGGGTTTTCATAAAAACCTTCATAAAAGAGTTGTGCGCCATGAACCAAACCAACCAGCTCCGAGGTGAATCACAACATTACACACTTTATTTTTAAGCAAAAATGTTTTTAAAAATCAGACAAAAAGACATAGGTACAAGACTATGTATTATATAGGTACACAACTATATGAAGGTATATTCAGATATATACAAATATATAAGTAGTTTGAGATTGTAGGGAGACAGACTCGATCGGACATTTCGCAGTGTATCATGGGAGTGCGCGGTCGCTGCAGAGCTCTTTTGGCACACTTTGTTAGCCGCAATTCTCTGATTGGTGGATCTTTCTCTTAAGGATTATGGGTAGTGTAGTTCTTCCACTATTAAACAGCTTTTTAAAAACGAAGTTGAAATAATGCAGACCGATGGCTTCAACACAAACATCTACCATTAATTAACAACATCGCAGATCATGGTAGGTCTGTACTGTATTTGAAGTAGTTTTGTAATAAGCTGGATAATGAGGAGTCAGATGGTCATTATTTACAAAATAAACACCAACAGAACTCCAATGCAAACCGGAGGTTGATTTCAGCTGTTCAGTGTTTTATTTCTTCTTTATTACACAATTTCAACACAAATCAATATTATATGTCCATGTATTTATTTATTTGGTTACTAGCAATGTAATAAGCAGGATAATGTACAGTCAGCCAGTTGTTATAATACAAGAGATCACCATGTCAGGGTTTATTTTGCGATAACAACCGGCTGACTGTACATTATCCCTTACTAATCAGACAGGTTTCTCATCTGGTCAAGTTCCATCATACACATATTATTCATTCAGACTCCTTCTGATTCTGCTTACCTCATCTTAAAGTGCCTTTCATCTAGCACTGACTTCTAACCATGTGTTTGGTAAGTGTTTTATTGTTTTGTTTTTTTATCGTTTTGTTCTTGAAATCATGAGCAGTAAACGTTGTACACCGTGCTTCAAGGGTGGTTGAGAAGCGGACTGGTAACGGCAAGATTTACTGCTACTGCCTTGATTCAGATGTCCATCACCATCAATCAGTCTGCTCCTACATGTTAAACAAGAACAATATCAACAAGATTTGACAACGTGATTTTCAATAAAATGCTTGTCTCAGTTCTTCATTAAACTACTGTTTCAACTTAGTCTCAGATGTTTCTCCAACAATTCCTTAGTAGAAATGAAAATGAGTCGATTGTTTACATACCGTAAGAGTACAGAGCTATAAAATGAATGTCAATAGATCATTTGGTCTTGGAAGAATTTGGTGAGAAATGTTTTATTATTAATTAAAATTAGTTTGAGATCTCTGACTTTTGATTGCAGACTTAACTATCATGGCACAGTTTGAGTCTCAGTTTGAGATATTGTTGAGATCACTTCTTAAAGGGATAGTTCACCCAAAAATGATTACATTAAGAAAGTAGTCTGGGCTGAATACTGAATACTCTCTCTTAAATTTGATATGATTTTTAACTAGGCTTGCTTGCATATTTCCATATTTAGGCCGATATATTAATATAATATATTTATAAATATATTTATTAGTATAGGTTTCTTTTATTACCAACACTTTTATTTTTGGGTGCTTTTGATTCTTTTACCCATCCTTTGTTTTGTTTTTTATTGTTCTTTTATATATATGTGTATATATGTTATATATATATATATTGTGAATCACTTCGTATTAGATATTTCTTAAAAACTGAGAAATTAATGTGCCTGTATGTTACAATATGTGTCACACTGAACTGTCTATAAGCCATACATTTTACAGTAGATATTTACATGAGTTTGTCTAGCATCATTTTGAACACTGATCTACTTCAGGTCCTTTCCCCTCTTTCAGTCTTTGCAGTAGGCCTACTTTCTCTATATTTTATTTTTTACCTATTCATAGTAGCCCATTGTTGTTGTTAATAACTGCTATTTCTCAACAGTTCTGCAAGTTTCTGATGTGGACGTGACTCACCAAATGGTTATTGTGAGCCGTTCGTTTTAACTCCACCTTCACACAGAAGCCGCATCTGCAGCTGCACAAATGTATTTACATAGCAACAATCGCAGGAAACAATGTATCATGCGCTAGAATGTTATATTTGTGGAAATAACATTGCCGACTTTATTGATACTGCTGCACAGCTGAAAGCACGATGATTGTTAAGATGTGCTGGTGCGATTGCCAGATATTCCGGGAATCATTATACATGAATAAGAGGTTGCATATCTATTCGTTAGTGCCATCAGACCGTTGACTGCGGTCCATTTTTAAAGTATCCCAAAAACACAACCCTCTATTCTTTGATTTTAACCCGTGATTGTGTTTTCAAATTAGCCCAATTTGGCATGAAACCCTGGCCACACGCGCTGAATTTTCTGAATACAGGTGCTTGAAAACGTAAGGGGGGCTGAATAAAGTTACTTCATTTTTGTATTCTAAATACATAATGCTATTAAATGTATTCCGTTACAGCCCAACGCTGGTCGCGATTACTAAATAATCGTCTGATTTGTTTTAGATAACCGCGAATATTGTGCACTTCAAATTCCAATCACATCTTAATGCCCAAATAGGGGAATTTTAAGTGAATATATAGGCTAAATGTCATCAAAGGCGCATTTGTGTGTCATTCAGTTGATCTTCGAGCATCACTGAGTGGCACCACGGACATCAACCAGCAGCGCCTGTCTAGAAGACATAGCAGCGGGAAGTAGGAGTGCTGGGGGTGCTGCAGCACCCCCTGTCAGCATTGCAGCACCCCCTTTTAAGTGCTGTCAAACCGTCGTATTCTGTGTTAATCTCGTTAACAAAAGTAATCACGAAAGAGTTTATAGGTATTTTATTATTTCCGCAGCAGAAGCATCTAGAGACTCATGCTTTCACAGTGGGTAATCTGTCTCCATAAGAGCTGCTTTGGAATGGCCGCAGCCCAAGCAACGAACACAGCTCTCATGACCATCTGACGACTGGACGTGCCGTATGAAACACTTGCGGAACAACGTCTTTTAAAAGACGCGTACACGCAAGCGGCCCTTTTGTGATATATTTATACAGTTGAAGTCATTAAATCTAATTTTTTAACCACTCCAAAAATTTAATATTAGCAAACTATAGTTTTGGCAAGTCGTTTAGGACATCTACTTTGTGAATGACATGAGTAATTTTTCCAAGAATTGTTTACAAACAGATTGTTTCACTTTTAATTGACTATATCACAATTCCAGTGGGTCAGAAGTTTACATACAGTAAGTTAACTGTGCCTTTAGGCAGCTTGGAAAATTCCAGAAAATGATGTCAAGCCTTTAGACAATTAGCCAATTAGCTTCTGATAGGCTAATTGGAGTCAATTGGAGGTGTACATGTGGATGTATTTTAAGGCCTACCTTTAAACTCAGTGCCTCTGTGCTTGACATCATGGGAATATAAAAAAAAATCAGCCAAGAACTCAGAAACAAATTGTGGACCTCCACAAGTCTGGTTCATCCTCGGGAGCAATTTCAAAATGCCTGAAGGTACCACATTTGTACAAACAATAGTACACAAGTATAAACACCATGGGACCACGCAGCCATCATACCACTCATGAAGGAGACGCATTCTGTCTCCTAGACATGCATGTAGTTTGGTGCGATAAGTGCAAATCAATCCCAGAACAACAGCAAAGGACCTTATGAAGATGGAGGAAACAGGTAGACAAGTATCTATATCCACAGTAAAACGAGTCCTATATTGACATAACCTGAAAGGCTGCTCAGCAAGGAAGAAGCCACTGCTCTAAAACTGCCATACAAAAGCCACAATACAGTTTGCAAGTGCACATGGGGACAAAGATCTTACTTTTTGGAAAAATGTCCTCTGGTCTGATGAAATAAAAATTAAACTGTTTGGCCATAATGACCATCGTTATGTTTGGAGGAAAAAGGGTGAGGCTTGCAAGCTGAAGAACACCATCCTAACCGTGAAGCATGGGGGGGCAGCATCATGTTGTGTGGATGCTTTGCTGCAGGAGGGACTGGTGCACTTCACAAAATAGATGGCATCATGAAGAAGGAAAATTATGTGGATATATTGAAGCAAAATCTCAAGACATCAGCCAGCTCAGTCACAAATGGGTCTTCCAAATAGACAATGACCCCGAGCATACCTCCAAAGTTGTTGCAAAATGGCTTAAGGACAACAAAATCAAGGTATCGGAGTGGCCATCACAAAGCCCTGACCTCAATCCGATAGAAAATTTGTGGGCAGAACTGAAAAAGTGTGTGCGAGCAAGGAGGCCTAGAAACCTGACTCAGTTACACCAGTTCTGTCGGAAGGAATGGGCCAAAATTCCAGCAACTTATTGTGAGAAGCTTGTGGAAGGCTGCCCAAAAGGTTTGACCCAAGTTAAACAATTTAAAGGCAATGCTACCAAATACTAACAAAGTGTATGTAAACTTCTGACCCACTGGGAATGTGCTGAAAGAAATAAAAGCTGAAATAAATCATTCTCTCTACTATTATTCTGACATTTCACATTCTTAAAATAAAGTAGTGATCCTAACTGACCTAAGACAGGGAATGTTTTCTACAATCAAATATCAGGAATTGTGAAAAACGGAGTTTAAATGTATTTGGCTAATGTGTATGTAAACTTCTGACAACTGTATATACACACAATATCAACAATAAGCTTATAAGAATACAAAACTCCTGCCGAAACGCTGCGGGGAATCAGGATGCTGAAGTGGCCCATTCACCAACGAAGCGTCAAGCGGTGAGGCGGAGTAAATGTTTGCCGGAACACTGCAGGGGAACGGAGAGACTTGTGTATGTCGACGGCGAAGTTGTAGAGGGCTTCTAGACAAGAGAGATGCTCGCAGTCTTGAAGGAAGAAAATTTTGAGGAATGGTGTTTGTGTGCTCGCTTTTATACCGGACAGCTTCACGCCATAGCCAATCTTAGAATTGCCGTTATTGTAGAAGGGTTTCAACTAGGTCATCGAAAAAAGGATTTCTCATATGCGTCAGCATAACGCAATGTCGAGTGAACTGAATTGTAAGGGAACTATAGTTTATTTTTTATAAAAAACGTATAATACAAAATACAGGAGTTCCACAACTACAGTGTAAATGTAAACCTGACCAAAACTAAAGTTGACCAAAAAGAGAGACAAGTTTTAAGGATTTAGAAATATTTTGATATTTAAACATTAATTTTCATGTTATTTATACGTTTTTAAAGCCTTAAAAGGAAATCATATATCCCTATTTTATTACATGATTTATATCTTTGAAGTTAAATATGATATATAATAGTTTATGACAATTAATCATCATAGCCCTAAAACAGACAATTAATCATCATAATGGCAATTATATATAATCATATAAATAAATTACGTATGGATTACTTTTATGCTGTGCTAATATGTATTTTGGAGCTTCAAAGTTCTGGTCACCATTCACTTGCATTGTATGGACCTACAGAGCTGAAATATTCTTCTAAACATCTTCATTTGTGTTCAGCAGAAGAAAGAAAGTCATACACAACTGGGATGGCATGAGGGTGAGTAAATGATGAGAGAATGTTCCGTTTTGGGTGAACTAACCCTTTAAACTGTAGAGGAGACACGTGAAATTACTAAAACATCTGAGAAGCAGGAGCCTTCAGCAAAAGTCTGCATTTGCCCTACATTTAATCGCATTGCTGTCTAGATCGAGGAAACAACATTCAGAGACTCATTTGGATCATGACGTTGGTGTAAAATACATTGAAAAATCGGAATTTACTCAAAATAAATAAGTTAGTAAAAGAGGAAGTTGATTGCTTACCTTACCGGAGGAATGATCTCAACGGTTTTATGTTCATTAATGTGAAAACGAGAGAGAGAGAGAGAGAGAGAGAGAGAGAGAGAGAGAGAGAGAGAGAGAACCAAACGAGTACAGTACCGGTTTATCCTGTTTGACTAATGGAATATGACACAGCGCAAAACTAGTTCATCTCTTTGTGTCTTTCTTTCTCTCACTCAGGAAAATGCTAAATGCAAATATGAGTGTTTACATGAAAATTAAATGCATATATAATTTACTATTGTGTCAGCTGATATTGTTAATTATAAAAAGGCACAACACATTAACTACACCAACACTGACATTTAAAGTTAGCGATTTTTTTTATTTTTTGTATGTAAAGGTATGCAATAAATGTTCCTACTCCCTTACTGATTTCACTGAAAGAAGTGTTTTGTGATATCTCACCGCTCTGTGACAGCACTAAACCTTGTACACAGCAGCAAACAAATCGGGCCACTCCCAGGGGAAAGCGAGGCCCTGTTACCATAGTGACCCATTCATTTCTATGGGGGAGTAAAATCCGATCGATTTGACTATTTTATCAACGAAAAACATGGTCGAAAATCTGTTGTATAGCCTTTTGCACTTTATACAAATCCAAAAACCTGGAACAACAAATATCCAAAACAGTCAACTTACGAGAACTTACAGACAGAACTTACGCTCACATTTTTTTCATTTGATTGGTATCTAGACCATTTTAAACTTCTTTGTTTATCATCAAAACTTTCATGTATACCTTTTAAAATGATTAATAATTAATTAAATGAATGTACACAAAATAGCTCACATTTAAGAAGTCAAACATGAAATGGCTGATATGAGTTCAATGGAAGAACCTTAATTATTTTTTAATTACAATTTACAGCCTCAGCAGACAATACAAGTAAGCTTATACGTTTATAAGACTTGTTAACACATTTTAATAAACATGAAAAATAACATGCAGCAATATGCAATTTTACAACAGTCAGGCCTACAATCTTAAAGAGCCCATATTATGCTAATTTACAGGTTAATAATTTTATTTTGGGGATCTACTAGAATAGGTTTACATGCTTTAATGTTCAAAAAACACATTATTTTTTCTCATACTGTACATTTCTTTTCCCCATTCTTCATCCTCTGGCTCAAACGTTCTGATTTACAGTTCAAAAAAGCTGGCCTAGTCTGTTGTGATTGTTCAACCGCATTGAGTGTGTGTCAGAAATGTAACGCCCCTTACCATAACTGAGTTTCAACTCCCGAGTCATCCTGAGCAGCTGTAAACACGACTGTAACTATGGTAACATTGCCTTCAGTTTTTGCCATACCAGTCTGAGTCCGATAATGAAAGTTTGAAAGAACAAGCTGATCGACTGTGCACTGGGTGTTCACCGTAGCTACAACACAAAACTCTGCATTTGAACCCTCGGTAGCAGATAAATCCACAAATAATCAAACATACATACAGGTTGTGATCCTGAAGCACCAGATTGTCCAAACAAAGTGGGAACTGAACCATCTTTCAGGGGTAACTGACTTGAAAATCCAGCATTGGTTGTGGTTGTGCTGCTGAGGAATAGTGGTAAAAATAAATGTTAACCACTGATACTTCAATTCGTCTGCCTTTGGAAGTCCAAACAAAGAGGTTTTGCTTTCACAGTGAAGAAAACAGCATCTTCTCAACATGGCGACAACACTAACCCAACTCATCCTGGCCTCTGCTATAACTACGTTTGTTTGAGGGTCGGCCAAAGTAGCCCTTAGGCGGGCATTATGCAAATGCGTTACATAGTGACAGATACTTTACGGAAGAAATGGCTGGACTACAATCCAGCCATTTCTTGTAGTTCTTGAACTGTGGGAGAGAATAACTCCCTTTTGCATGGACTTTGTGCTTTGTAACTTTTCAGACCTTTCACATGCACAAAGAGCTGTTACACATTAAAGGAAAGGTAAAATCCCCAAAAGTATAATAGGACCTCTTTAAGCAGTTTTCCTAATCGTTTCTACTTTATAAGTACTTTGTTTGGCAGTAAAGACTAATGGAGACAGTCTAGTGCACGTAAACATTTTACTGCAACTTTCACAGAAACCCTATTTTTTTTATTAATACTTTGCCAAACCGAACTTACCGAGAAATGAATCCCCTGAGCAATGTTTGATTGATCAAAGCATGAAAACGTCTCCAGTTACACATGCAACCTCGATTCAAGTGATGAAAGCAAGGCGTCCATCACACAGCGTGCCCCAGCCTGTGTTGGACGCATCCATGGTCACCACTTTCTACCTGAAAACTTGACCCAGCATAACACCGTGCTGATAGTGTCAAAGCTGTCCATGGTGCTAGGGCAGCCAGACAGCCTCGAGTAACGGTGACGCACATATGCCTTTGGCGCCAGGCGTGACGCGGTATGTGATATTTGAGCCAGCACTGGAGAGGTCTCATGTGTAAAAGACCTAACGGTATAACGGCAGATGGTGTCGCAATAAAACCCAGCATTACTGAAATGACTTCAGTGGAAGTGCTTTCCCCAGTTTGAACTGAGACAGACACACAATGAATAGTCCGAACGTGTTCGCTCGTGAGGTGCGCACACATGCTAACGGATTAGAGTCGAACCCCCAAAAAGGAGATTTGTTGGCTTGGAGAAAGTGTGCTTTTCACCCAGCTGACATTTAGACCTAAGCTGTTTAAATGGTGAAGTATCAAGTCTCTGAGTTCACATAGCAGAGCTTTTGATGAGGCCAGTAATAGCCAATCGTCGAGGTAATTTAGAATTTGCATGGGGTGAGCGCCACATCGACACATTTCATGAATGTGCGCGGAGCCAGAGACAATCCGAAGGGGAGGACTTTGAAACTGATATGCAGTTCCCTCGAACGAGTATCTCAAGAACAGCCTGTGATTCGGTACAATTCGTACATGAAAGTATGCATCCTTTAGATCTATTGACGCGAGCCAGTCCTGCGGTCAGATGTGCGATAAGATCTGTTTCTGAGTTAACATTTTGAATGGCCGTTTTGCAAGCATGCGATTCAAGCGTCTCGGATCTAGAATCGTCCGAAGCCCGTTGTCTTTTTTCAGAACAAGAAAATAGCAGCTGCAAAATCCTTTGTGAGCTTGGCAGTCTGGAACAATTGCAGCATGTCTCGTGATGGAACCATGGACAGCAGAATGCCATTGAATCGAGATGGCGATGAGTACGGCTGCTGCGCTGTGAGCTCCGGCCCAATGTTGCATTTTTTTGTTTGTTTTGTCTAAAATTCTTATGTTTTTTGTCTTGGATGTTGTCTGCCTTATTGTCTACGATAGACAAACACTTTTGGACATTGGTTCTGCAATAGCACACCGAAAACCGGACTTTAAATACCTCAATGCCGACCCGCTGTTTTCAAACACGACAGCGGAGCCCTTTGTCTGGGCAGCCCAGCTGCAGAAACGCAGCCGTAATAGGGTAAGGAGAGCCGGCATTCTCGTCAGACTAAGACGTCACGCAAATTGACCCCTGATGCTGGGTAGAGCATTCTACTGCAAATGTTCAGTCTCTAGACAACAAGCTCTGCGAGCTGAGAGCGCGGATCTCTTTCCAACGAGAGACGAGGGACTGCTGCATTATGTTAGGCCTCGTGTATTCATATGGAAGACAAAGGCAGGCCTAACACCGTCGTAAAACCTAACTCAGGCCCCCACATACCAAGTCGTAAATCTTACTGATAAAAACCACGCCAAAATCAAACAAAGGGAGTCCAAAACAGACTACAAATCCCATGAAGCCTTGCTCACTAAAGGATTGAACTCTCAACTCCTATTGGATGAGGCACACAACAGAACGTCCCTCAACCATGACATCATCAGGAGTAGAAATACCTCTGAAATGCTTCTGGGATTTGCTTCCAGCAACTTTGTTCGCAGTGTATAGACGCAGCTCATCGCTGCTCTCAGGTGCAACCTCGTGGCACAAGGAAGTAACATCCGACTTGAAACTGTGGCCATACAATCTCCATCTTGTGTTCCACCATACACTCTAACGGATCCGAAGGAGACCGCCAAGCAATCTGCATCTTCATGCGTTTGCCTGCAGAAGTGAAGAGATTAAAGATTTCTCTTCCATCTTCAATCAAGTCGACATTTCTGATTTCTCCGCCAGCCCGCCGAGAATCAGCAGCCTTACCGACCGCCGACATACCGAGGAAATGGCCTCCCGTCATCACCCAAGCCTCGAGGAACCAAGTCTGAGTTAAAGGACGGATGAACACACATTCCATGTGCATCCTCATGCGATTCAAGTAAGAGGTTTACGTCTGGGCAGAGATAGAATATTATAGTGTGTTATTCTTGTGTTTTAAGGTTTTTGCTTGTACAGTTTACAGACCGCCATGTCCGCTCATTATTAATACTCAGGGTATTAATTATCACGAATTTGATTTGCTGTATTGCCTTCCACAGTGTTTCCGAAGAGGCCATCAGGTGAGACAGGGGTGTTGAGGAGGGTGGCTTTTTCAGCATCACGCATCTCTGTGAGCGTTAACCAGACATGCCAGTCCAAAACCACCAGATTACTCATTGCTTTCCCAATGGCCTGCATGGTTATTTTTGTCACAGTGCCATATCTGTGGTGGTGCGGAGCTCTTTGAACACGTCAGCATTCGGACCTTGCTCATCTACATCTCTGAGGAGCTTAGCCTGGAAGACTTGAAGCACTGCTATGTTATGGAGCACCGAACCAGCCTGACCCGCCATTGTATAAGCTCTTCCAGCCAGTGCGTACGTCAGTCAGCACGGCTTGGAAGGGTGGGTGGGGCGGGACTTCTATCCCATAGTGGTAGACGGACAGAGATGAGCTGCAGCCACCTCTTCAGTGGGGGAAGCTTAGCATATCCATTTTCCTCCACGTGGTCCACATTTGTGAGGACCGCAACTCTGATCTGGATGTGAGACGAATAGGGCATGCGCCAGGTCTTTGTGAGCTCTTCGTTGACCTCAGGGAAAAACGGTTTTACCAGCTCCACTCTAGACCGAGAGGGGACCACTCTAGACCGAGCTCCTCAACCGCAAGTGTGAGGACACGAAGAGGCTCTCTGTCAGTGGCCTGTGCACGCTCTTCACCCTCGCTAGGGGGAGGGGCTGTAAGATCCTCCATGGACCATTCTTCCATGTCCAATGCTGTGAGGGACACGGCATCATTATCACCATCAGAACCGCCGCATACAACACTGTGCTCTTCCATAGAGGGCCGGAGGACATCACGTGCATACTGCACTGGCGAGGACGCTGCATGGGAAGATCATGGGGCTCGTGGGGCTTGCGCCGGCGCAAGATCCTCTTCTGATACTTCCATCTCTACCTCATGGCCCCACCATGCTTCCTCATGTGGTGCCTCGAGACTTAACGCAGAGGAAGTGGTTGGGAGGGCGTGGGAGGTGGAATCGTCCCTCAGAATGAGGGCAACCCTAGAGCGGAGCACCTGATAACTCATGTCCTCAACAGTGAGGGCAGTCTGTCCCCATGAGAGCTGCTTCGGCGTGGGTATGGCCCAGGCACCAAACACAGCTCTCATGAATACTAGGGATACGACATCTTTAAAAAGATGCATATACATAAGCAGCTCTTTATCAAATGTTTTACATCATGTGTACGGATATACTGTATTATATTATATAGTATATATTTCAAAAAATACAGCTCCTGCCGGAATCCTACGGGAAGCGGGTAGGTGTCTCGCTGAAGTGAAGAACCCGATGCTGGCGGCTAGACTCTTCAGCGGAACACTAGAGGGGGTGGGTGAATCTTTCGCTGCAGGCGGTCCTGATGTGTCTGCAGGGAAGTCCCGTCTGCAGGAGGGTGTCCATCGATGGCGAAGAGAGGGCTGTTCAAGACGAGATGATTGTCGTTCTCAAGACGAGACGATGTCAGGTCGTTTTTATCTGTGTAGCGCTTTTCACAACACACATCGTTTCAAAGCAACTTAACAGGAAATCATGCATTAAAAAAAATGAAACTGTAATATCTATAATGTCTTACTGTGATCTTTGTGTAGTTTTTTTTTTATTAAATATGAATGTGTACAGAAATTAAATAATGAAATAATAATTGTATTTAGAACCCCTGTGAGCAAGCTGAAGGGGACTGTGGCAAGGAATACAAAACTCCTTTAGATGTTGGTTAATGGAGAAAAATCACCTTGGGAGAAACCAGACTCACTGTGGGGGCCAGTTCCCCTCTGGCTAAACAACATGAATATAATGCCAATGTTAGTTATTTATGTGCAGTGCAAGTCATGGTTTTAAATGTGTAAATTAAATAAGAATTAAGGTCCAGTGCTTTAAAAAGAAAAAGTAAATATTTTTTTATGAACTTTAAGATTAATGATTAATGTCTTTGAAGTCCATCCTGGATTAACTGCAGAAGTTCACATAGATGCACTGTCCTTTGTTAGTTGGCTGATGAAGGCTTTTGTTGGCAATTAATTAATAGTCTATGTATTCCATTTCAAGAGTGTAGTCCAT
Source organism: Myxocyprinus asiaticus (assembly GCF_019703515.2). Lineage (NCBI taxonomy): Eukaryota > Metazoa > Chordata > Actinopteri > Cypriniformes > Catostomidae > Myxocyprinus > Myxocyprinus asiaticus. Next base: position 2,670,591 of record NC_059376.1, read on the forward strand.
CAATAGACAAAGGTGATTCAGGCAGAGATAAAGGATGAGGTGCATCGCATAAATAGGACCTAAACCATGCTAATGCAAGTCCACTAATGCCAACATAATTCTCCTGCCTATTCAAGAGAATGTCATGATCTATCATGAGGAAGGCAGCACTAATGTCTATAAGCACTAGAAGAGAAATGCAGCCACGGTCAGATGATAAGAGCAAGCAATATTCCATTTCTCTGTAGAAATGAACATAGCTGAGAGAACACTACCTTTTCTAGTATTTTCAACATAAATAGTAGATTTGAAATCGGTCTGTAATTAGCCAATTTTCTAGGATCAAGCTGTGGCTTATAAGTGGTTTGATAACTGCCATTTTAAAGTTTCTTGGGACATGTCCTAAGGATAGCGAGGAGATAATAATATTAAGAAGAGGTTCTGAGATTACTGGGAATACCTCTTTTAAGAGCTTATTTGGTATTGGATCTAACATAATGTTGTGGCTTTTGATATTTTGATAAGTTTTGGTAGCTTTTCATGACCTACGACAGCGAAGGATGCTCTTGAGCAAAATTATGAGACAGTGTTTTCTGAGGTGCTGTGACAGTTGATTACTTCCAATTTTATTTCTGATTATTTTATCAGTAAAGAAGTTCATGTAGTCATTGCTATTGTGCTGTGACAGAATATCTGGTTCAGTCGATGCTTTATTCCTAACCAATTTAGCCACAGTACTGAATAAACACCTAAGATTGTTGTGGTTATTGTCTATGAGTTTGCTAAAACATGCAGACCTGGCAGTTTTCAGAGCCTGTCTGTATTTAGAGACACTATCCTTCCATGCACCGCGAAATACCTCTAATTTTGTATTCTTCCACTTGCGCTCCATTTTCCGAGCTGCTGTCTTGAGTATGAGTGTGATCATTGTACCACGGTGCAAGGCTTTTTTCTTTAATTTTCTTTAATCGAAGGGGGCACACTGTCAAGAGTGCTAGAGAAGACTGTATTTATATTTTCTGTTATTTCATCAAGTTCCATTAGGCTTTTTGGCTTATTGATTATGTGAGACAATTCTGAAAGATTATTAGTGAAGCTATCTTTAGTTCTACCTGAACGATAGCATGGTGTAGACTGAGTGACATTAGCTGATCGCAACAAAAAAGAGACGAGGTAATGATCTGAGATGTCATCGCTCTGAGGTAGAATTTCTATAGTATCAACATCAACTCCAAATGACAGAATTTAGCATTTGATTATAGCAATGAGTTGGTCCTGTCACATTTTGTCGGACTCCAAGAGAGTTGAGAACATCAATAAATGCTAATCCCAATGTGTCATTTTCATTATCTGTTTGAATGTTGAAATCACCAACAATTAAAGTACTAGATCAGATAGAACATGTGCAAATTCACCAAGGAAATCAGAATAAGGCCCGGGTGATCTATATACTGTAGCAAGGGCAAAAGACGACAGAAATTATTTATTTATATCTGACGGTGTCATATTAAGCATTATTAGTTCAAAAAAACTTAAACTTATATCCTGTCCTCTGAGTAACAGTAAAAACTATAAATTGTAGCAACACCTCCTCCTCGATACCCTTCAGATGAGGCTCACGTTTATAACAATAACCTGGGGGATTCATTTAAACTAATATATTCATCCGGTTTAAGCCAGGTTTCAGTCAAACACAGCGCATCCAAATTATGATCTGTAATAATTTAATTTACAATTAGTGCTTTGGTAGAAAGAGATCTAATGTTTAGTAGCCCTACCTTTATATGATGTTAGCCAGCACTTTTGATCTGATGTCAGATGCTCTGTTACCCAAAATGCATTTAACAATAGTGGCTGGAGTCTCTATTTCCACGTTCCTTACAATAGAATCACCAATTATTAGGGCTCTTTCAACATGATTCTCAGTTGGTGCATCACTGAGTGGGGAGAATCGATTGGAAACCCTAATAGGAATGGGAGAGTGGTGTCGCTTTGCTCAGCGAGTTTGCCACTGAAATGCCCTGCTGCGGGGGCTCTAGAGCCGGAACCAAAGTGTGTGTGTGTTGCTTGCTGTACTATCCGCATCCGAAACAGTATCTACCGGCATCTCTTTCTCATTGACCTCCACTAGCATTCGGATGCGTGTCTCTAGCTCATTAACCTTCTCCATCAGCCTGACTAATTCCTTACATTTATCACGTCAATCTCTCACTGCTGACAGAAAAAGCTACAGTAAACATGTAGCATGTAATGCAGGAAGAAATAACACGAGTGGATGACATGACTTACCGCTATTGTTTGTTGTTGTTGTTATGGTTGTTCTTGAGCGGCGATAATTTGAGATTGATGTGGTTCCTAATCAGCAGATGTTTAAGATTGATGCAATAATCTGTGTAAAACACAGTGGAGAAAACAAATGCACGCAGTCGAGATGCGAGATGTAGACAAGCGCAAAAAAGCGGAAAAAATAAAAAAACGAGGGAAATGGGTGCACGCGGTATAATACACATGGTTGAAACAGTAGAAAAGTGGAAAAACCCGAAGCATGCAGTAAAATGGCAAAGGATAATCCACTGTGTTTTACACGGATTATAAGAATAAGAATAAGCCATGCTGAGCATGCTAGCAAGTTCCAAACACTCCTGCAGCATGCCATCAGCAACAGAAACAGCAAGTCAAGCACTATAGGTTAGTGCACTCCGGTCTTGTTGGTCTTGAAGGAAGAAAATTCTGAAAAAATGGTGATTTGGCACCTGCTTATATAGGACAAATGTGCACCTAAAAGGGCGGGACTCAAACACCATTGCCAATCATAAGAGTGCTCTTCTTTTGGCTTTAATTTTTATCAGCTGCCAGGTGGTAAATTTAGAGTTTTTTGACTTTGTTTGAAGTGCCAGAAACTACACAAAATCTTTCACCATGTTTTTCATTGTTAAAATAGCCCAAAATTCCAGATATTTCTCCTTGATTCCCTCATAGGAATGAATGAGTAACTATGGTAACAGGGCTTCGCTTTCCCCCTCGCTAAACCATGCCCCAATAAATTGCCAATTATGTAATAAAATTAAAAACAATGGAATATATAATACTATTGATTTTAGGTTGTTGATTATAAGTATAGAACAATATATATTTACATTTGTTGCTAAATATTCCAATATATACAAATATATAATTAGTTTGTGACTTAGGGAGGCCAACTCGATTGTGTCATTCAAAACAGTGCATCCTTGGAGTGTGCGGTCGCTGTTGGATTCACTTGGCAGCTCTGTTGGCTGCGGTTCTCTATTTGGTGGATCTTACTCTGCTGGATCATGGGTAGTGTAGTTACCAAGAATTTGGCTACTTAACATGATTTTGAAACAATGAAGTTGAAATAACATGGACTGATGCCTTCAACAGCCTTCGGTGAACAACCTAAGAACTCACGGTGGGTCTGTAATGAAAGGTTTACAAGATACTGTAAAAATCTATTTGTCTGTGGAACAAAAGAATGGGATTTTTACTTCCGGAACTGAACTGTTGCACTCTATTCTGCTACTGTTGTTTTTGACAACCATTTGATGCATGTTGTCCGTTTTTACACTGTGGAAATAGCTTGTATTTGATCAAAACTGCATTATCATCAGCAAGCTAACTAGTATTTATGGCGTCAAAATAAAAGCTCTTCAAGAAATATGCATGAATGAACATGGCGTCGTCCATGTTTCGACAACAAAGCACTTGAACGTGACATACTCATAATTACCATAGTGATTCTGATAGCACGTGTAGGCAGCATAAGCCCGAATATCCACTGACTCTAGAACCACCCCCGATGATTGCATTTTATTTTAGAATTATTAGTAATATTATTCATTATTAATACTATAAAGAACTTGGATACCATCTTTTTAAACTGGAGACGAGACAGTCCTGTGACTAATGGGAAACCAAAATATATCAGAGCAGCTGTGGGATAGGAAAATCGGACACAAAATGCACACACACACATGAAAAGATACAGGGTGACTTTTTATTCGTATTTATTGATTTTAGCCAGCATGACTACCTCTACACAGACAGAGTGAACAATACTTTAACTTGGTTAGTTCAGCAGTAATATACCAATTAAAAACTAAACATTTCTGCCCCATTCTCTTTTTGTCTTCCAATATTTTGGAGTTGAAATTTGTCTTCAGTTCTGCGTAAAAGACCCATGACTGTGGAAAAACATGCATATGACATAATAGTGCACATTATAAAGTTCTGCACGACATTTCAAATAAATACAAACATATGGATGAAGTGGTTATTTTATATAAAGGTATCAAACTTTCCGTATAGATCAATACTGGAACACAATAATAAGTCTTCCACAGCTAGTTGAATATCACAATGCTATCACTTCCAGCAAACAGAAAACTTTATTTGTCAAGTAAATTGTTTTTAAAATTGCACTTAGTTCATTTTGATCCTCGCTTGCGACTGTATTTATTAATTTTATGCCTCAACAAACAAGATACGACTTGCACCGTTAGCTTGTTGATGCAAAATGTTTTCTGTTTCCTGAAATCGTAATGCTTATTTAACCATGTCAAAAATATTCAAGATTATATATATATAAAATAAAAAAAATGAAACAAACTAATTGGACAGAAAGAGGACAAACGCTTTCTCACAATTGTCAACAATCCTATCAATGCCACTTAAGCTATCTCACCATACGAAGCTAAATAACACCAGTCTCCAACACCAAAACACCACACGTGTTTCGTGTCTCACAATTTTTGTTCATAATGTGGCAAACAAGGATAAATCTGGAAAAATAACTTTAGCTAAAACCCCTGAATTTGCTATTAGGATCGCTGACCTGAAGAATTCAGTACAATCTCGGTTTAATTTCACTAACGGTTATATCATCTTTGCACTCTTGCGAAACAGAATGAATGTCTTCTGCGCTTATTGCTGCTGCTAAGTTTGAAACCAGACATCCACATCCGTTGATCTTTCGTAAGGAGTGGGAAAAGGGAACTACAAAAACCTAAAAGCTAGTCTAGGATTCTCTCTTGAAATAATAAAAGGCACTAATGGTCAGAATGAAAAGCAGAAACAAAAACCAAATGGAGGGTAAGGTCAATGTCTTGGGCCACACCCTCTGCTTCTTACCGCTTCTGATCCTTTTCAACAACCCAGACAGTGTACCGACACTTGGCACAATAAATAGAGAGAGAATTACAGCATTCCAATTTGGAATTCATTCATTTACTCTTGTACAGAATGCCGAAGGTCAGTGATCCGTGTAAAGCTTGAGCTTGAATTTCAATTGTAATTCAATTATTTTGCTGGTTTTTCCAAAGCCTTCTGTATCAGATTAAGCCACAATGTCATCAAGTTTGTAAATGTTCCCTTTGAACTATTCCTAAGAATAATAAATCGACAAAAGCCCAGCATATGACCGTCTGGGATTTTGTTTCGAACATGGCAGTAAAATGAATGTAAAAAATCAAAACAAATTATGAGTAACACAGAGGAGTAATATAGGATACCTGTGGATGAATTTCATAACACGGACAGTAATGGTTTGATATTGACCTCTGCTTACAAAGAGTGTACACGAAGAGATCCAATACTGTGTAAAATACCGACTCGTACACCAAAACACCAAACTAGGTTAACATAAAAACAATACAACCATATATTAAAAGAGCAAAGGGTACAAAATCCAAGACAAACGGATGGATGTTTTGAGGAAATCGAGTCACTTTTCTTTGATTTTTCTTTTAAACCACTACAATTTTGAGTTGAAGTTTCCAGGACTTTGTGAACTCTGGCTTCTGACTTAATTAATCGAAACTTTTCTTCAAAAGTCCAGATGTACTTAAAATAACCTGCTGCAGCTGTATAACAACTATAAAAGTTTTCAGTTTCCAAGAATTAAAAAAGAACCACGTTAATGGTCATCCAGTGTGTTTTGTAAGTCCATGGGAGTTCAACTTTAGCCGTTTTGGAACACTGAATTTGTAGGCACCGGTGGAATGTTGAATTCCCCAACAGAATGTTACTGCAAATTAGAGAAAACAAACACAAAAATGAAATAAATAATAACAGTTACCATTATTGTTAAAGCCTTCCATCTGAACATGGTAGGTGCAGTCAAGCAGAAATCAATGCAACTGAATTTCAGAAGAAAATCAAATGTAAAACTGGGTTAGACACCAGAAGCCAAACAGCCAATGTTATGTCCTCAGCCCATATTATTACAATTAGTTTCCCCAAAACAAACAAACAAACAAACAAACAGTTTGTCAGGTTGGACTATAAAATGCTGTGTAGTAAAGGTTGCAAACAGTGAAATATGAATTTATCTACGCCTCCTCGGTGGCGTACTGACAGCAGACTCAGGATAGCAGACATTTACCATAACTAGTCCAACTCCATCAGCTGTTCGTTAGTAATACTTTCTAAAAACCAAAATCAGTAAAATTATACATTTCACTGATTCCATCAATGACAAGGCAGGAAACATCTAATGTAAATCGAAAAACAAAATACAAATATACAAAGCTTATTGATGAGTAAAGCACCAGATCAGATCTAGATACCAAAACCACCAGACCTAGTTAAAGGAATATTCCGGATTAAATACAAGTTAAACTTAATCAACAGTATTTGTGGCATAATGTTGATTACCACAAAAAATAATTTCATCTCATCTCTCCTTTTCTTAAAAAAAAAAAAAAAAAAAAGCACAAATCAGTGTTCCAGTGAGACACTTACAATGGAAGTCAATGGGGTCAATCTGTAAACATTAAAATACTCACTGTTTCAAAAGTATAGACACAAGACGTAAACAATATGTGTGTTAAAGGTGCACTCAGCCATTCTTTCCCCATTAAAAAAGTTTTACTCCTAAAGAAATGAATTGTTATTTTGAAACATATGTATAAAATCATGAGCACTCACATGAGATGAGGACTCTAGTCATATCAGTAACCTTATACAAGCTGTTTTATTCTACATGGGGCAGCTGCCATTTTAGAATCACATGACCAGCTGAATGCTACTCATTCAATCTCAGTAAACGTCTTGTTATTTGACACTCACTCTTGGATTAAATGAATCATGGCTGATTGTGAATAGTGAATTTCTACAATAGCATCTGTGACTGAAAACTTTTGATTTTAAATGATGCTGAATCCAAGTCCAAGATGACAAGAGCAAAAGGTTACTGAGTGCACCTTTAACAAGATCTTACTATGACCTTTTTTGTGTAAAGTCATAGTCAATTTGACAACTTTTGCCATGATGGCGTAAACACTAAAACCTCCTAAAACAACAATTTAAACAAATTACAGCTGAAATAATACATGCGTTTTAACAGAAGAATTCATCTAAATACTTTTATAAAATTATAAGCTTCACATTTCTGCATTTAAACCCTCCAAAAATTGACCCCATTGACTTCCATTGTAAGTGTCTCACTGGAACACAGATTTGTGCTTTTTTTAAAGAAAAGGAGGGACGAGTCGAAATAAATTTTTGTGGTAATAAACATTATGACACAAATGCTGTCGATTGAGCTTAACTTGCATTGAACCAGGAATATTCTCAGCAATCCCTGAAAAAATCTCATTCGATTTCATAAAGTTGTCAGTAATTAAATATAATTGGTGAAATGGATTTCATTTGATTGGTGATCAATGTATTAGGAAAGACACTGGACTCTACTTCCCATACCAGGAGTTGAACCCGGGCTGCCTGGGTAAAAAGCAGGAATCCTAACCACTAGACCATATGGGAATAGACCTTACTATCTTTTGAACATGACTCAATATGTTTTCTATATGGTTTGAGGGTGATTTCATACCATATGTTACCTAAGGACTCCCATTGTGTGTTTGACAAAAAGAGATGTCATGATTTGTGTTGTCTTGACATGAGAGTCACGACATACAAGGCTCCTCCACGGTTTGTTCTACACGCAAATACACAGACTGGAGTGAATTATGACATCAACAAGTAAAGCCCTTCACCATGACTTCATTGCATTAAGCCCTGTGTCAAATGTGCTCAAGTACATAAAAAATCAAGTGTAGAACAAGATAAAGCTCTCAGAAATAGTTTTGCAGCCACACATCTATAAGCAACTGCAAACTGAAAAATGGGCCAGAAACCGGTTCGCTTCCCGGCGCATGCTTATGTATGGACCGCGTGCGTTCCCGCCTGCCTCCTCATGAGCGACATCCCTCAAAACACTCACTCTTGGGCCAAACCCGTCAAATTCTGTTGTTTTTTTAATTCTAGCTAAACAGAATGGCACAATTCAATGGGTTTTCCTGCACGTCAATAAGGCAGGGAGAAAGTTTGCATATTTATTTTGATCTGTCACGTAAACACACGTGACCTGATTGGACGGGCTGCCCATTTCAGAGGCAAGAGAGAAATCCCTGCTTGAAAAACAGCTTGAACCGGCCTTAGGTGGTTTGCCGGTCTTAGCTGGCCATTAAACTTGTCAGGCTAGTTTAGTCAGACCACCTTTAGCTGGTTCAAGCAGTTTTCTTCTCCTGGAACGAAGGTCAGAGGAAACAATCTTTTGAAAGAGAGAGGGCAAATAGCTATTGGCCTTCAACGCGTTCTCTATCTAGCACATATATCGGTCAAATCTAAGAACACGTACACACCCACATGCAAAGCTGCTTTAAAGGAATATTCCGGGTTCAGTACGAGTTAAACTCAATCGACAGAATTTGCAGCATATTATCGATTACCATAAAATTTATTTCAACTCGTCTCCTTCCGTTCCTTTAAAAAAATCAAGGTTACAGTGATGCACTTACAATGGAAGTGAATGGGGCCAATCTGTAAAAGTTAAAACTAGAGGTAGACTGATATATCGGTTTTACCAATTAATCAGAACCGATAGTTGCTTTTTGGGACTATTGGTTTTATTCCTCCATGTTCCTCTGTGCCCAGCACTTGAAGATTTGACTGTTAGAATAGCTTAGTTCTATATTACAAGGTGAAATAAATGATCACTGACACCTCGTGGGGATTTGCTCTAAATCTGTCGTCATTGATAATATTCTTTTATATATTTTATCCTGTGAATATAAAGGCTATAAAAAGCTACATTTGATAAATAGCCTTCTAAACTATAGAGCACTGTAAGGCCGCCAAATTTCCATCATTTAAAAATAACAGTCCTCAGTGTGTTTCAGGCTTTTTTGTAGTTAAAAGTCCTATATTACACACAAAGTCTCCATTTTTTTCTGATTATTATTGGGATTTTGGTTGAACAATAAACTGCATTTGGGATTTTATTCATTTTGGAATCTTGTGGCATCAATGTTTATGCCCGTCAGAGTAAGAAAAGACTAAGAACATTTTTTAACAATTAATCAATTTTAAAAACTATCGGCCGATTAATCGGTTATCGGCTTTTCCACCATCTTAGATATCGGTATCGGCAAAGTCCACTATCGGTTGACCTCTAATTAAAATACTCACGTATAGCCACAAGACGAAAACTATATGTGTGTTAAAATGATTTTAGTGTGATAAAATCACTTACTAACCTTTTCTGTGTAAAGTTATAGTCAATTTTACAACTTTGTTGCCATGATGATGTAAACCCTAAAACGACCATAAAAACAACCTTTTTTAACAACTTTATAGCTCAAATAACACAAGTATTAATAGAAGAATTAATATAAGTGCTTTTATAAAATGATAAGCTTCACATTTCTACCCTCACTGTAACCTTGATTTGAAGAAAAGGACGGACGAGTCGAAATTAAGTTTTGAGGTAATCAACTTTATGCCACAAATGCTGTCGACTGAGTTTAACTTGTATTGAACCTGGAATATTCCTTTAAGCACCATAATACCGCAAGAAGACAAGCAGTCCTCTCTGTGAACCTTTAAGACTAAACACTATTATTCTGCCCTCAGCAAGCTCTACATCTTTATTCTGCTGGATACTAGAACGCTGGCAGGCGTGACCATATTCTGCCCAAAACACATGAAGACATCATATGGATTAGCACACAGCAAGCAAGAGCGTGTGAGTGGAGCTCTGTACAGTCAGCTATCAAAGCAACAGCTTCAGTCGCAGTAGATCTTGTACTTTTCGCTGCAGAAGACCACCGGCGTTCCCACGTGGCCGTTGGGCTCACCGCGACCCCCACATGTGGCGGTGGGGGCGTGACTTACGTGGGAGTGGGTGGAGTTGTGGGCGGATCTCCCGCGTGAGGAGGCGACCTTGGCACGGCCGTTGGCTCCGCCCCGGCGGGTCTGCTCGTGGTCGAACTCGAGGTCTTCCAGTCGCTGCGTGAGTGCAAGCTTCTGTTGAATAGCCATACGGAGGAGAGAGTTCAGCGTCTTCTTCTCGTCCTCTGCGGCTGCCAGCTGACGCTGCATCTCATCCAACTGAATGACGTACTCGTCACATCTGAGAGAGATATTCACAGAGAATGTGTGAGAAACAAACTTTAACACAAGTTTCAGTTAACACAGCTTCTGATGTAATATTTAAAGGGTTAGTTCACCCAAAAATAAAAATTCTCTCATCATTTACTCACCCTCATGTCATCCCAGATGTGTATGACTTTCTTTCATCTGCAGAACATAAATGAAGATTTTTAGAAGAATATTTCAGCTCTGTAGGTCCATACAATACAAATGAATGGGTGCCAAAATTTTGAAGCTCCAAAAAGCACATAAAGGCAGCATAAATTAATCCATACGACTCCAGTGGTTTGATCCATGTTTTCAGAAGCGATATGATAGGTGTGGGTGAGAAACAGATCAACATTTAAGTCCATTTTTGATAGAAATTATTCTCCCTGCCAGTAGGGGGCGATATGCATGAAGAATGTGAATCACCAAAAACACAAGAAGAAGAATGTGAAAGTTAAAGTGCAGCCTGACTGGGCAGGGAGGAGAATTTATAGTAAAAAAGGATTTAAATATTGATCTGTTTCTCACCCACACCTATCATATCGCTTCTGAAAACATGGATTAAACCACTGGAGCATTTCATGATGCCTTTATGTGCTTTTTGGAGATTCAAAATTTTATCACCATTCACTGGCATTGTGTGGACCTTCAGAGCTGAAATATTCTTCTAAAAATCTTCATTTGTGTTCAGCAGATGAAAGAAAGTCATACACATCTGGGATGACATGAGGGTGAGTAAATGATGAGAGAATTTTCATTTTTGGGTGAACTGTCCCTTTAAGTAGCATTTTGCATGGGTTAAATGACTGCACGGTGTAAATGCAAACCAGCTGAAGAATATCCAGATATTATCCTGGTAAGAAATGCGTGTTAATGCCAGGTGTACACGGAGTCTTTATATTACAGGGGTTTATTTTAATAAAAATTGAAATAGTTATTTTTTGTTCATTTTGTTACATGGTCACATTAAAACAGTCCTGGAAACTTTTTAATCCATCATAAAAATTATTATTACATTTATATTATTATGATAATTTAACCAATTTTCTATATTTATTGTGTAAAATGATGTATATCTATATATATATATTTTTATATGACCAAAAATGCTGTACACAAATAAAGGTTTTGAGATTAAATATGAGATGTGTTGTGTGAAGAAAACAAAGAAAAATCAAGGTAAATATTTTTGTCATCTGCAATAAAGCCGTTTGTGTATTTAGGATACTAGCTAGCAATGACATTAGCCTAAACAAGACAAAAGTTTGCAATGTCATTTCCACCACAGAATACTAATAAAAACACAATACATTGAGATGTGATGGGGAAAAACAATTCTCCTGTAATGCATGAATATCCTGTTGAGTGTTGTTTGTAGACAAATTGACATAAATGACATTTCTCTCATCATGTACTCACTCTTATGCTGTCAAACTTGTATGACTTTCTTTCTTCTGAGAAAGACAAAGATGTTTTGATGGAGATATGAGGTCTTTGTCCATACAATGCAAGTCAATGGGGTCCAAAACCTTTTAAAAAGGCCATAAAGGCATCATAAAAGTAATCATATGACTCCAGTGGCTTAATCCATGTCTTCTGAAACAATATGATCACTTTTGGGTAAGAAACAGATAAAAAAGTGACTCCTTCACTATTAATCTTGACATCTGCAGTCTCCTTGGTACGATCATGCTTTGAAGATTGATACACTTCCTTGTGCTTGACGCATTGCACAGAGTGTGGACGAGAGTCATAACCGATCATATCGCTTCAGAAGACATGAACTAAACCACTTGAGTCGTATGGATTAATGTTTGCTGCCTTTATGTCCTTTTTGGAGCTTCAAAGTTTTGGACTTGCATTGTTTGGATCTAACATCATATCTCCATTAAAATGTTTGTGCGCCGCAGAAGAAAGTCATACGAGTTTAAGATGGCACAAAGGTGAGTAAAGATAAACTACTGTTTTAAATAAACTAGCGAGAGTGTGAAAAGTGTGTTTCAAGAGTTTATTTTTCTAAAAGTGCCTACTGTACTTCACTAGAGAGGACTTTGGCTTGCCTAAAAACTCAATGAAACTGTTCCAGTGAGCTGCTATTTATTTGTGCTATAAATAAAACCACTAGAGGACGCTTACTGCTTATATTTCCAGGCCTCTGCACACTTCCATTTGGTACTTGCATTTAACACTTTGTGTTCAAGAACAATTGACATTGACAGTGCGCCAAGTGTTATCTGTATGATGGTATCAGATGTTTATATCATAATACTCTGATATTCATGTTCCACAGTATTTACATGGTACTCCAAAGTACTTCAAAGAATACCATGGTGCACGCCCAACAACATGGCATTCACGCACATGCGCGCGCACACACACACACACACACACACAAATGTATATACAAAATAAATAACTACAACTTTTCAGTTGCAAAATATACATGCAACTTTCTTTTTTTTTTCTTAGATAACTTTTCCTTCTCATGTGTGAAATGTGAGTATTGTTAGAAACTTCATAATACAGGAATTAAACTGAATAATGTACATACACAGAATATGGGTAAATAGAAAAGCCTGATTCTGTTCCTTCACCTCTCTATAAATGACTGAACCAGAGAAAAATATTAGTCCTTTTTTTGTCCTGTCTGATGTGAACCCATTCGTTAAAGTGCTCATAATGCTGTTTCAACAAATCTTAATCTTAATGAGTCTGTGAGCTGAAGGGAACATTATTCACATGCATGTGAACAGACAGATGAAGGATCCAGCCACACCTTAATGAAACTGCAATTATGACTTTGTTGCTTTAAGCAGTGCATGTCAGCACACACACCAATTATCACTACAAAATATGCAGTATTTTGATTTACATTGCCTGGTAAATTAAAATAAAAAATAATTGTATTAATAAAATGAAATATTTGTTAAAAATTGATGTCTTTTCTCATATTGCGGTTCTGAGGATGAGATTGAGGTTTTGTACACGTAACGACGCGGCCCCTCACAATAGAATCAGTGTAGCTTCATTAGCAATCGGCCCCTGGGAACAGGGGGTGGAGGGTGCAGTGGGGGTTTGTTTTTTCCCGGGAAAAGAGGCTGGGGGTTGGACAAGACCCCTTTTGCAGCTGTATTTGTGCGCGTGAGAGCAAGAAACGGCGGTATAAAGGAGTTGTGTGGGATTTTATTCTGAAACACATCTTCACACAATTTCACTTCAGCTGCTTTTCCAAAATGTGGGAATGAACAGTTTTACACACGAGAATGCAAGAAAAAAAACACAAAAAAAAAAAAAACACAAAGTAACTATGAACAGTGTGTGAGAACAACAATAACTGAAAACTGAAAAGAGAAGGAAGTGTTTAAGAATCTGAGCGGAGCTGAAAAACCTTAAAGGAATATTCCGGGTTCAATGCAAGTTAAGCTCAATCGACAGCATTTGTGTCATAATGTTTATTACCTCAAAAATTAATTTCGACTCGTTCCTCCTTTTCTTTTAAAAAAGCACAAATCTGTGTTCCAGTGAGACACTTACAATAGAAGTCAATGGGGTCAATTTTTGGAGGTTTAAATGCAGAAATGTGAAGCTTATAAAACTCATGTATTATTTGAGCTTTAAAGTTGTTTAATTCAACGTTTTTACAGTCCTTTTAGGATTTTAAGGTTTACAGCGTTACATTGCCATGGCAACAAAGTTTATCACAGTAAAATCATGTTTACACAAATATTGTTTACATCTTGTGTCTATACTTTTGAAACAGTGAGTATTTTAATGTTTACAGATTGACCCCATTGACTTCCATTGTAAGTGTCTCACTGGAACACAGATCTGTGCTTTTTTTAAAAGAAAAGGATGAACGAGTCGAAATACATTTGTGTGGTAATTATCATTATGCCACAAATGCTGTTGATTGAGTTTAACTTGTATTGAAACTGGAATATTCCTTTAAGGTTTAAAATCCTTAGTCAAAAATATCAGTATATTGTCACAAAGGGTTTTCTTTAGCACTTTACAATGAGGTTGCATTATTTACCTACTATAGTTAACATGAACTAACAATGAATAATACTTTTACAGCACTTATCAATCATAGTTAATGTTAATTTCAACATATACTAATAATTTGTTAACATTAATAGGTAATACATTAATACATTAACTACCAATGAACAATTGCAATAATTGTAATAATAATGTTAAGGAAAAGAACCTTATTATAAAGCGTTACCGGTTTTCATAACTTGAGGTTTCTTGCAACTCTTCATTTTTAAGACTAAGATGTCTTAAAATATTTTTAATATTTTTTGCAATGTGACATTATTCAAGATAATTAAGCAAGACTTCCCCCAAATTCTCATTACCACAACGTGACGGGATGTTTTACTTTTGATTTTTTTTTTTTTTTTAATTCTCATTTTCCTCAAGGATAATTCTCATTAGATTATCATTACTGTAATTTATATATTATTGTAAACATATATATATATATATTAAATTAGCATACATTAAAAGGCAGTACATCAACTACTACCATGTATAAATAGTTTTTTTTCCACATAACAGCGATAAGAATGATAATTTATTTTGCTTTACAGTAAAAGGCTTCATTTTTTTAAGCAAAATTGTATTTATTTATTTATTACAATTTTGGGATGAAATATGACCTGGACATATTCTTTACATGTTTTCTTTTCTTTTCTTTTTACATCTCTGAGTTCATTATAGGTGTAGCAGTACAACAACAGCAAAGACTGATGTTGTTTGAGACTGTGGGAAACAGCGTCCAGCCCCCTGCCTGATAATCTGCCCTCATTAGCATATTAATACCCCTGATCAGACCAGTGCAAAACCTCAAACTCTGAGATGACAAAGAGCAGTGGTGGCTTTAAATAATGATTAAAAAGTCTCGTATGCAAACAGAGAACTCAAGCGTCGTGTTCTTACTGGATTTGAATCCATCATATTCTGAGAAGAAACATTTAGGAAACTTTGAAGCAAGCGCTAAAGAATGATTAAATGTAAGTTCAACCATTTGATTAAATTAATCAAATGGTAAGATTAAACCATTTTGTGAAGAGTTTGAGGCAGAGTCAGAAATGTACTTTTTTTATTAAGGGCAGTATGGAGTTGATTTTCAGTGGCATCTTTTTATTTATGATGCATATTTTTTCTTAACACATACTGTAGAAACACACTGTGCCATCCTATTATTTCAAATACTTTTAGTATTTAATCGGATTCAGTTCATTAAAAAGATTGATTATCTGAATAATAGTGCAGATAGGATTTTAAGAAATGCATCAGATATTTCTAGGGCTGTCAATAAAAGAAAAAGTGTTCATTGAAATTTTATACTAAATTACATGAGAATTCAGGTAATATTGAATCATATTAATGGGAATTAATTGCATATAATCAATATTCACTATGTCAGGGCTGTTCTCACAGGACACCTTGTGTCTGTCTGCACTATTTTTGTTGGTCTATGTACATATGCGTCAAATGGACTCTTTTTGGAGCATCACACTGTGGCTGTGTCGCATTTCAGTGGTTTTCAGCATCCATAAATGCCTCATTTTTAGGACACCTTGTCAAGTTAAATGCAGTTTGAATGCACTTTGAAAAATGAGTTTCAAGACGCCTGCGTACGGAGTTGTGTTCTGCCCAGCTGTCTTTGAGTGCAAGAACGTGTCCTACTGTGTGTAAGGCTCCTTTACTCATTTTCCGCTGACTGCCCCCTGCTGACTGGGACTCATAAAAACATGCAGGTTGTACTTCAAACTTGAAATGCTCCTATGGTGAAAATTCCTTTTTACACTGCACTGGATTGTGTTCAGTTGACAGCTTTGGAAATTACCAAAGACCCTTTTAAGGCAAGTCAGTCCACTTGGCAGCTGCAACTTTCTATGTAAACAAACGGCTTACAAGTGCAGTGCCAATGTACTTGAATGGGGAAAGACTGAAATCTCCAACACAGTTGGTCAAGATTACAATCAAAGAACATATTATAAATACGCAGTACAATCTGACAAAAATGGAATCATAAATTGTGCTTTGTCAGTTCAGATAACGCTAAAAAAACGCTACTTTTCAGGCTGGATCAGCTAATGCACATGCGCCAGTTGATTGACAGGCCATGTCTGTATCTAAAAGGTGATTGGCTCTTTTACTTGTGAGGAAGGACTTCCTTTTACATCAGCCATATTGGGTGTTCCAGTTTCTCCCATTCATTTTAATACAAGTACTCATTATAAAAACTCATTATAGGTGCATTTTTTGTGGAGTGACATACATTTGATTTTTGATTACGTTTTAAACTACTTTTTAAAAACTGTGATTTTGATGGATTGTCTAATTAAAAAAGCTTTCTACACTAAAAGTGGGACGTCCATTCTTCTAGACTATTATAGTGAAATTATCCAGAAATAAAGTCACAACTCTGCAGCACATAACCAAGTCTCATTACAGAATATCTAAAGATGTGGGATGTGTGACAAAAAAAAAGTTTGTTTTCCTGAGTTCACTGCAGGTTAAGAAGACAACACTTATTCTTCATGTGTGTGTGTCAGGAGGCCTGTCATGGCTTATAGTCCCTTAGGAAGACTTAACAGTATTTAACCTGCCACACATCTGCACAAAACACACTGGAAGTACTGGTCTCAACCACTGGGAGGACTAGTTAAAAGTTCCTCTTTATTGGATCTAAAGGTTCCGAACAGATGTAGGATGTATCGCTGCGTTAATGACGTCATCTCTGCATTAGTCTTGCAAGCCAGACTGTCAGCATAAAGTCTGGTGCATATACTGTCTTATACAACAGCTTGTTCTGGTCAACGAATCTGATTGGCCAAGTGGTGTTCCAAGAGTGCTGATTCAGCAACAGCACGATTCTCAGTGTGATATGAACTTAATTATTCTGGCCAAGAACGGCTCACTTATACAGGGGCCATCTGACTTACACTAATCTCACAAGTGGCCAATGAAGTTGTAAAATGTATTGTTGTGTGTGTTTTGATAAATGTGTTTCATACCGAGTGGCAAACATGGCTCTGAGTGAGGAGAAGGTGGCGGCGTCCTCTTTCAGAGCTTTGAGCTCATTGCGAAGCTTCATCATGGTTTCAGTCACCATGGCCTTCTCATTCTCATACTTGCTCTTCAGGTTGGCCAGCGCCACTTCAGCAGTCTGAAATAAACACCACAGTTAAACGACAGGTAAACAGTTTTAAAACAAATCACATTTTTTCATGTTTTTTTCCTTCAGTTTTTTATTAAAGCTTGTTTTTGATTTTTATTGCAAAATCACTGGTACATCCCCATTCTTCACTTACATTAGATTTGTATTGCTTAAATAGAATAAAAAATAAATAAATAAATAAATGTTGGTTTTGAAATTGGATGGAAACTAAACAATGAAGCTTTTTAATTTTTTAAGTATTCTCTGAGAACATGCAGAATTATTTTTTCACGTTAAAGAGAGTGGTATCATACTGTAATTGCCAACATAGTTCAAACACAACTAAGTAATTTATTATGGTCATATATTGTTATGGTTATATTGGTCTCGTCAAACTAAACTCTGCTTCTGTTCAACCCTTGTAATAACATTTGGTGCTAAAAGTAATAAAGGCCATAATATAAAGTTTTATGTATATGTACAGTATATATATATATATATATATATATATATATATAAAATGAAGGCTCTAACTGTAATAATTCTGGCATTTTACACCAATGAACCATTTATACAGTAAATTACAGTTATAATGTTTACAGGCCATTTATTGGCCTTATTCACAACAGCGCCATCTTTGAAACAACAAGGCTGTGCGTGATAGATTTACAGTTTTTTTTTTTTACGTGTTTTTGGATCGTTCCGCTGGCAGACAATGAAAATTTCATTAGACAAAAAAATCCAGACAACATGAGTTTTGGAAAATTACATGTGATCTAGAAGCTTTTTGTTACAGTCCATAAAGAGACGATGAGCCTATCCCTCACAGCCTCGTTTTCATTCCCATTAAAAATCAAAGATGGTGCTACTGTGAATAAGGTGACTACCTAGTGCTACAAGATTACATCAGTGTACTTTGTAAATGTGAACAATTTATCATTAGTTTAACTTTCAAATTAAATAACCCGTATGTTAATCCTAATAAAATCAAGGATACAGTTGAAAATTAAACTATTAAAACATACTGAACTGTATTCAAAGCAAATAAACTATACAATTTACCTTCATCAACAATCATTATACTAACTATTATTAGCTATTAAAAAATAGCAAATAATCATTATATATATATATACTTCAAAGAGTTCTCATCAAAAAATCCTCCACATGCAGCAATGACAGCTTTGCAGATCCTTGGCATTCTAGCTGTCAATTTGTCCAGATACTCAGTGACAATTCACCCTACGCTTCCTGTAGCACTTGTCTTGTCGGGCACTTCTCACGCACCTTACAGTCTAGCTGATCCCACAAATGCTCAATGGGGTTAAGATCCATAACACTCTTTTCCAATTATTTGATGTCCGATGTCTGTGTTTCTTTGCCCACTCTAACTTTTTCTTTTTGTTTTTCTGTTTCAAAAGTGGCTTTTTCTTTGCAATTCTTCCCATAAGGCCTGCACCCTGAGTCTTCTCTTTACTGTTGTACATGAAACTGGTGTTGAGTGGGTAGAATTCAATGAAGCTGTCAGCTGAGGACATGTGAGGCGTCAATTTCTCAAACTAGAGACTCTGATGTACTTATCCTCTTGTTTAGTTGTACATCTGGCCTTTCCGCATCTCATTCTGTCCTTGTTAGAGCCAGTTGTCCTTTGTCTTTGAAGACTGTAGTGGACACCTTTGTATGAAATCTTCAGTTTTTTGGCAATTTCAAGCATTGTATAGCCTTCATTCCTCAAAACATTGATTGACTGATGAGTTTCTAGAGAAAGCGGTTTCTTTTTTGCCATTTTTGACACAAAGACAATGTTAAGCTTCATTTAACGAACCAAATATCTTTCAACTGTGTCTGATATAATGGCAAGTCATTTTCTAGTACCAAATTATCAATTTAGCATGATTACTCAAGGATAAGGTGTTGGAGTGATGGCTGCCGTCTAGATTTGATAAAAAAAAAAAATAATAATAAAATGTAATAGTGATGGTGCTGTTTTTCACATCAGTAATGTCCTGACTATACTTTGTGATCAGTTGAATGGTACTTTGGTGAATTAAAGTACCAATTTCCTTCCAAAACAGCTAAATCTGTACATTATTCCAAACTTTTGGCCGCCAGTGTATTTACTAAAATATGCAAACAAAAACTCAAACTAGCTTACCTTAAAGGGATAGCTCACCCAAAAATGAAAATTCTCTCATTATTTACTCACCCTCATGATATTCCAGGTGTGTATGACTCACTTTCTTCTGCAGAACACATTTGAAGAAAAATAGAAAAATATCTCAGCTCAGTAGGTCCTTAAAATGCAAGTTTATGGAGATTTTTCTTTTGAAGCTCCAGAAATCACAGACAGTCAGCATAAATGTCATCCATACGACTCCAGCAGTTAAATTAATGTCTTTTAAAGTGACATGATCACTTTTGGTGCAAAAAAAGATCAATATTTAAGTACTTTTTGACTATAATCCAATGTGAGGGTAAGCTTCATGAGAGGGTAGAGTCCAAGCGGTCTCTCATGTGACGTATTCGCGTTGCCATGATACCGAAGGAATCTCACGTTCTCCTCTCGGTTGAGACATCCAGAATAAGCACACAAACGCACCATTGTGAGTAAAGAAACAGATAAATACAGATCTAAAACAAAATCAACCAAGCTTTTGTACAGTGTTCCTCCTCCTCACTTGTAAACAGCGCTGCTCTACCGGCTGTGATGCACATGCATCAATTCTCGCGTGTTTCAAATGCCAATGCGATTACGTCACACACACTTACCACTGCAGATCAGAAGCATAATTTAGAGTTAAAAAAAGTACTTAAATATTGATATTTTTCACACCAAAAGCAATCATTTTGCTTCAGAAAAATGTTTATGGTTTATGGATGATGTTTATGCTGACTGTCTGTGATTTCTGGAGCTTCAAAAGAGAAATCTTCATTCACTTGCAATTTAAGGACCTGCTGAGCTGAGATATTTTTCTAATTTTCTTCAAATGTGTACTGGTGAAGAAAGAAAGTTATACACACCTGCAATATCATGAGGGCGAGTAAATGATGACAGAATTTTCATTTTTGGGTGGACTATCCCTTTAAAGATACCAAACACACTTTTGGTGCATTTGTATACATTTAGGATTATAAAGTTATTATATTTAAAGCCTGTATTACATTTAGGATGAATATTTATTACATTTATGGCCTTTATTATGTTTAGGATGAATATTTATTACATTAATGGCCTTTATTAGGTGGGACATGTGATTTTTATGAAAGCTCAGGAGTAGTCTTTTCAAATGAAATGATAAAAATATGGCATAGCATTATCATAAATGGCACACACATTTCTGAGAATAACCCACAAATGTAAAAGCTAGTCATCTAGTCTGACCATTCACTGTCAGATATACAGTTTTTTCAGATAGATTTTGAAACATTTTATAGAGCCTACTTAATACATTTTTAATAATTCGATAATTATCCACAACATGCTGTTGATTATCAGTTATCATTAATGGCCAAAAACGTCTACATCGTTACATCCTTATTTTTATATGGTAAATACTTCCGGTATTGTAATGACTGGATATTAGCGAAGTGATGAGGGCAAAGATGTGACAAGTGGTGGTTTTGAAATTCTTCATGCTCACCTGTTTGTTTGCCTTCAGGACGGTTCTCAGTGTAGCGATCTGCTCCCTCTTGGTGCTGAGGAGCGATTTGAGCTTAAGAATCTCCTCCACGCTGGCCTCCTGTTCTCGGTCTGACCCGAGACCCAATTCCAGAGACGCCACGCGCTGGCGGGAGAGCTCCGTCGTGCGGTCCACAGCCAGCTGCAGGTGCCTGATTTGGTCCCGGATGATGGCCACCAGGTTATAGATGTTCATGGGCTCCTTGCGAGGATCAGCCGTTGGGGACGGAATGGAGTAGACCGGAGAAGAAGCTCCATCGCTGGCGTCGGCAGCAGGAAACAGACCCCGCGTTAGCAGGATGGGAGAGCGGTGGCCACGACCTTCAGGACTAGCCCGACCTGTGATTTGCGTCCCGTTAACTCCGGCTTTACCTTCACGGTAGTAGTCGAGCATGATGCGGTTCGGCGTTTCGTTGTTGCACATGCAGACGTGGTGATACAGGTTGGCGAGCTCTTCGCTAAAGGTGGCCAGCTCGTCTTGTGCTACGTTAAGGCTGCCCTGGGATTCCCCCGCCACTTCGCTGGCTTGACGAAGCTCTTTTTCGAGTTGTGCCAGTTGCTCGCGGTCCGCTCTGCTGCTGTGCTCCAAAGAAGTGACCTGAGCACTCAGAGATGCCACCTGGCTATCCAGCTGCACCCGCTCCTCCTTGTACTGTGATTGACAGGCTGAATGCTCCGCCTTCAGTGTTTTAAGCTCCTCCTTCAGTTGACTTGCCTCGGACACAGCAACCTGTGGTTTCAAACAGTGCAGCATGTCAAACTTCATGGCTCTGATCCAAACCCTAGTGAGCTAACTTGCTGTCTACTGTCAACATACTGTAGGCAGCTGCATTTGAGACCATCATGGATTTAGAGTGCTCTACATTAGCAACTAATGATTATTTTGATAATCGACTAATCTAACGATTATTTGAACGATTATTCAACTATTCTGCATTATTGCAACGATTAATCATTAGGTCTTATCTGACTATTCAGCATGTGCCCTGACTTAAAAGGTTGTATTAAATGTGCTTACTAACAATAAAGAGGACAAAATCATCTTTTAAAAATACCTCTAAATGACATTCACTGAATTAAAGAGAAAAAATACTTTTTATTAAGTTTAATTCAGTAAAGAAATTCACTGCAAATGTTTTTTATTGTTATCAAGTGTTTTTGTCTTGTTTTCCATTTAAAATTGTCTAAAAATCCTTAAAACAAGATACATTTATTTCTGAAGCAACGTATAAGATATTTAGACTTACTTTAAGAGAATGTATCTTAAATATAAGTGTATTTTGTATAGAAGTGTATTTTTTCACTTGGTTACACTTCTGCGAGTGCAGTAAAGACAAAATATACTTATATTCAAGATCTATTCTCTAAAAGCAAGTCTAAATATCTTATATGCTGCTTCTCAAGTAAATGTATCTTTTTTAAAAGGATTTTTAGATATTTTAAAATATTTGTATTTTTAATATTATATTCAACATTCTCAGATAACAATTTTTTCTTCTGCAATATAGCTGCTAAAGTAAATGTACGTTGTTTTAAAGGAGTTTTAGATATTTATATTAGAAAACAAACAAAAACAAATCAAAAATGTATTTTGTTGCAGTGTATAATGGGGTGAAGACTACCCTCTCTCACCTTTCTGTTCACTTCAATCCATCTTTAACTCTCAAAAAAACAATCTCTCTCTTATTAATAAAGCTGCGTATTGCCAATTTTCTTCATGATAAGAAATGCTCAGTGACACATATATTATGATTCAGTAAGTCACGAGCCATCACGCTATAATCTAGCTGCATTAAAATACTTATTACACTGCTCTCTGGAATACTTGATTCGGATTGGTCAGTTGTGCCAACTACTGGTCTGATATTTCGAAAAAACAACTGCACATCCAGGGATATCAGACTGGTCATCTGGGCATTGCTAGTCATCTTTACAACATGTCGTATCACTCTGAGATCGCTACAAGTAAGATAATAATATTAAGATTGTAAATGTTTCACTATACCTTGTACTTGCACTCCAGGATCTCAGGGCCGTTGATGTCCACCTCATAGTAGTCACTATCCTCGTGGCTGTCGCGCTCTTTCTCGTTGTCCAGAGCGGACTGGCGCTCTTTGTTGGCCTTGAGCTTGCGCATAACATTGAGGTTCTCGGTGAGACGGCTGACCTTCTCATGTTGCTCAGATAGTGCTCCATGAGCCTGCTCAAGCTGCTTCTGAGAATCCTGCAGTGTTGACAGTAGCGTCACCTTCTCTCGCTCCACCTGAAACGATAAAGAAAATATCAGATATGGTTCAGTGAGAATAGACAAGAACCTTTATTTAACACGACACAACCAGGGCGGCTAGACTGTCAACAATAAGGATTATTCCGGCTGGCAATTTTGACCATGCTAACATTTACCATGGAGCTTTTTGACCATGAAATATGATAAATACCTTCTTTTTTTTGCAACATATAGCAACAGTTTAACTCCATGGCACCTATAAATTCACTTTTGTTGGAAAATGTTGACATGTTGTTAAGCCCTGTCCACACTGCCAGCGACTTTGTCACTGGATGTCCCTAGTAGGCGTTCCAATCGGTATAACGTTATTAGTGGGCTGTGGTGATGTCAAAAGTGCTAAATACTAAAATAAAAAAGATGTCACAATACCAGTGTTTCTGCAGTACCAGTAGAACATAGCACTGACTCAACTCGATAGATGCACACTGTCTGACTGACACATGACTGCTTTCAAATACTATCACACAAATTTGATTTATTTTGTGCACTTTCCTTATTATTGTGCACTTCCATTAAACAGCACCAAGAAATTATTACAGGTTAATTCGCCCAGGAGTAACCTGGTTAAGTGTTTGATTATGGGCACAATGGTGATGGCTTACGGCGCGCTCCTTGAAGGGATCAAACCAGCAACATCTGTTTACCAGTCCTGAGACTTAAAGGGATATCATCCATCTGTCTTTCCAAACCCATATGACTTTCTTTCAGAGAAATGTTCTGCAGAATGCAAACTTCATTGACTTGCATTGCATATTTTTTCATAACAATGAAAGGTGACTGAGGGTGTCAGTTCCTAACCTAACATCTCCTTTTGTGTTCCATAGAATCATATGGGTTTGAAGGTTGAGTAAATGACAACATTTTCATTATTGGTTTCACTATCTTTTACCACCAAACCACACCAGCAGTAAACTTAATTTCGATGTCATGCTTTTGCACTCAATAAAGATTGTGCTGATAATGGTATTTCACTAACACTGTCCTCTCTCGACAATACAACCGATCCAAAATCAATGTTGAGTTGGCAAGGTCAAGCCCGAAATAGAACATAATACTTGTCTGGAATGACACTTTAGAGTGCAGACTTTTGTGCTCTTTAGATGTAATAAATATTATTTAGCATTATAACACTGCTCTCTGGAATCCCTGATTGTGATTGGTAGATTGCAGCATTCTGGTCAAATTTTATATATATATAATAAGTGCTTAAGGTTTGTGTACACTGCATTAATTTGCTTTTTGTTTCGAAATAAAAAAAATAAAAAAAATAAAAAATCAATAATGCTTTGAATTTTGGTTTTTCATTTTAAAAAAAAACATTTTTTTTCTTCTCTTTTTATTCGCTTTGTTTAAAAATTTAAAAGAAAGAAATCAGCTAAATTTCTCAGGTTTAATTGCTCATGGATAAAAAATTCATTACACAGTCTGAATATTTGATTTGCACATGTGTGTGGATCTGAAACGTGATTGGTCAACCTGCAATGTCATTTGTCCTGCCTCAATCACATCCATCAGAATAAGAGTTCAACACAATACAGCTCTGCAGATGGATTAATCGAATGTTTAATTAAGAACATTAACATTCTTCCAAACGTTTGACAGTTGCAATAACAAGTGAACAAAAGCAACTATGCTTTTAACCTTTGACACCTGACCCTTTGGTCTCTTCCACCTGAGAGGGCCTCTCCCTGGTACAGCATTGAACAAGCGGTCCTTGCCCCAATCTCACCATTGCAAAGAGTTTCTATCAAACTAACTAGAGAAGTAAAAATGCATCCCATTATTTCACACTTACATTCAGTATGGACAAACGTTTCCCGTATGTTCAATTTTGATATTTACTTAAATGTTTCCTCAAGCATATGGCTGAACCCCAAATTATGTATTAACAAGTCCCCCTTTTGTTGGAAAGAATGGATGGAGAGGGGTGTTGCTACACTTTGTGACCTTTATGAAAATGAAGCTTTGAGATCATTTGAAAATATAAAATGCAGCAATTCTGGGATTTCTAGGTCTCAATTTTTCAGTTATTTACAGTTGCGCCATCTACTTTGTTCTATTTTTGGGGACTTTAGGGTTCACAGCCCCCTAAAGCTGCAGACACCCTCTGTATGGTGCTCATGGCCTTTGGAAAGGGTCATGAAGCGTCAGTGTATTACTCCTCGTTGATTCAAAGTCTTGGTGACGGGGCCTTGACTGCTCTTAAGAGGTTATGGAAAGAGATCTGAACTTGGTATTGGAGGATGGGGTGAGGGAAAGGATTAAAAAAAAATATTATACCTATGTCTAGGGATGCAAGGGTACGGCTTTATTCAATTTAAGATTTTGCATTGTTTCACTTAACTCCCTCTAGATTGTTTAGGCTTCGTTTAAAGGACACACCGATCTGCTGGCGATGTCAGTTGGAGGATGGAGACATGGCCCATGCTCTATGGTTCTGCGCTAAGATTCGAGAATACTGGGTAAGAGTCCAGAATTTTATCTGTAACGTTCCTCAAATTTCATTCTGCCCCAGACTATGTATATTGGGTGAAGGGGCGGTTATTAAAGTATGTGACAAATATACAAAAAGCTGGGTCCAAACTAGAGTAATGAATGGCAGACAAATAATTCTTAGAAGATGAAAGTCAATTGGCACGGCCTCATTTCAAGAATGGTTCACCGAATTGGGTAGGGTGGTGGCACTTGAAAAGATGTTATATAAACAGCTTGGCAGATTGGACACATATGGTAAGAAATGGGACAGGTATTTGTCCTTTCTGGAAGGCTCTTAATGAGGACTATGTGAAGAGAGACAAAATTGTGGTAGTAATTGTGGATTCTGTTCTTTGTGGATTTCTTTCTTTTCTCTTTGTTTGTTGATTTTTATATTTTTGATTCTCTCAAATATTTTGTGTTTGTTTGTTTATGTGTGCACTGTGTAATTTAGGCTTTGACCACAGGGATGTTCGTTGAAGGACAGGGTGGGGTTGGGGAAATAATGGGGGTTAAAGTTGATTCTGTCCATTTATATTTTGTTTATATATATATATATATATATATATATTATATCACACAAGAATCAATAAAAATTGTTAATAGCAAAAAACATGAGAAATTAGCTGTTTTCTTACTTGAATGAACGCAACATACACGGATCACTTCCTTCTTAGCTGTGCTAGTTTTGTCTCTGATTTCACTGTGCGCTCTCTTTCTTCTCAAATCAAATAAATTCTTCTTTAAATTATTATTTTACGTCCATTTATTTATTTAGTAAGAAGCCATGTAATAAGCAGAGTAATGTACAGTCAGCTGGTCATAATTGCAAAATAGCCCCCTCTAAGGTGATACAAGTGCCCTCCGTGGTCCTCGTCGCCCTGTCGGGTTTATTTTGCGATAATGGCCAGCTGACTGTACATCATCCCATACTTAAAATATCCTTCACATCACAGAAGAAAACTAGTTTCAGTGAGTATCGAGCATAAAAGCAAGTACAGAGCAAGACACACGTTTATTCTCCAGCGTAAACATCTGAAGTTCATTTGTAATTTAGTAACAGCAAAATCTCCGAAACAAGCCGCAGGATGAAAAAGAAAGATGGCTTTGATCTGCATTAACCTGCACCGACATGACTCAGAAATGTGGTAAAACATCATGGCACCTACCCATCATCACTGAACATTTGAAGTTCACTTTAGGGCAACAGTGTTGGGAAGTAGTTAACTAGAAGTAGCGACACAACATAACTATATTTTTCAGTAGCATGACGGTAGTTCAGCTAACAGTGTAGCTTTTTCAGTATCGAGCTTCATTTTCCAATGAGTAGTGCTGTAGTGTCACAAAATGATTCATTTGTCACACTGAATTGTAGACGCAGCAATAGGAGTCGACAAAATATTTATTGTACTGCTGCTGTTTAACACTATACTTCCATTCAGTTATCTAAAATACTGTGTTTTCTAGCAAGCACATAGTCTCAGCTGCTCTTTTATGGTGTCTGAAATAATTTTTTGGTTGATCAATAACAATGCCCAGGGGTGGGTGATGGTCAGGTTACCATAACAACCATAAATATGCAAAGCTGTCTGACAGCGCTGCTGGCTACAGCTCATGTTAGTTACTTATAAACACAAGGCATCTGTCTCAAATCATTCTTATGGCTCAGGAACACTACTTGTTCAGCTTGAGTGTGTGCTTACACATACACACACACACACACAGACACACACACACACAGACACACACAGACACACACAGACACACACAGACACACACAGACACACACACACAGACACACACAGACATGCTCTTTCAAAAGCTAGCCTTTGTGAGCTGGCTGGCACACATTGCACAGCCATGTCCATGGAGATGGCTCTTAAAGGTCAGAGTTTGTAGGTTGACTTTCCAGCAGATGGCTGAGCTGACAGCTCTTTGTGTTAGAAGGGGGTGGAGCTTTACAGGCTAAACACATCTTCCACTAATAGGATTTAAGCAGTCCAACTGTCAGCCAATCAAACACAGCACTGACCATACACAACACAAGACTGAAGCTAAAATGTTTAATGTTGTCAGTCCATGTGTCTGTATATATATATATAGACTGGTGGCCAAAAGTTTGGAATAATGTACAGATTTTGCTCTTATGGAAAGAAATTGGTACTTTTGCCACTTTGGTGAATTAAAGTACCAATTTCCTTCCGAAACAGCAAAATCTATATATTATTCCAAACTTTTGGCCATCAGTGTATTATATACACTATATTATATATGTATTTCCTGTATATATATATATATATATATATATATATAGAGAGAGAGAGAGAGAGAGAGAGAGAGAGAGAGAGAGAGAGAGAGAGAGAGAGAGAGAGTAATTCAAGTATTCCCCATATTTACAATATGACACAAGATAAACTAAGTATTTAGCCCCATTGTACCCTATCATATAAAATCATGTTAGTAAGCTTATTTACTCACATATTACCTATTCAAATATAAGCCCATCTGGCACCAACAATCATGCCATGGTCCAAATCACTGAGATCACATTTTTTCCCCATTCTGATGGTTGATGTGAACATTAACTGAAGCTCCTGACCCGTATCTGCATGATTTTATGCACTACACTGCTGCCACACGATTGGCTGATTAGATAAATCCCATGAATGATTGTTGGTGCCAGATGGGCTGGTTTGAGTGTTTCTGTAACTACTGATCTCCTGGGATTTTCACACACAACAGTCTCTAGAATTTACTCAGAATGGTGCCAAAAACAAAAAACATCCAGTGAGTGCCAGTTCTGTGGACGGAAATGTCTTGTTGAAGAGAGAGGTGAACAGAGAATGGCCAAACTGGTTTGAACTGACAAAGTCTATGGTAACTCAGATAACCACTCTGTACAATTGTGTTGAGAAGTATATCATCTCTGAATGCTATTCTGAGACGAGGGTTGGAGCTGTTTTGGCGGCACGAGGGGGACCTACACAATATTAGGCAGGTAATTTTAATGTTGTGGCTGATCGGTGTATATTTCTGCCTAACTTTGCTCCATTGCATTTGGACATATTGTTCTAATTTGTTCCAGCTGGATGAGGCCTGTGTCCCAGTGAGGCATGACAACCTTGAAAAAACTGTTGTGTTCTGTCTAATGATGTCATTGCAGGGATTATTTGTAGTTCTGAGAATCATGTGACTAAGTCAGAGGAGATAGACCCCAGTTTGTCTAAAGAGAAGACTCACCTCTGTCCCATTTCTGTTTACCAACTTGACTTAGTGATTTAAAAATGTAATCTTTGAATGATTGCATTCATGTAGTTAAATAGAACACCGTGGCTGTAAGACTTCTAGAATAATCTGTACTGTTCACCTATCAGATCTCTGTACTCATAAGTCAATTAATTTGCATATGCCTATAATTACTGTTATTTCTGTAATCTAAGTTAGTTTGAGGTTAGATCCTCAGCTCATTTTCTGTTTCTGTCTATTGCCTTTGGAAATGTGGAGAACTTTGTCTTCAGTAAACTCTCTCTCTCTTAATTAAATTTCAGCTTTGACCCCTGGTCATCATTGTAGCATACTGCTCTCTTTACTGGGTATAACTGTATTTCCTACAATAGCGTAGAGTGAAGACAAAACACACTGTCCACACAGAAGGACATGTGGTCACACAAGGTTTAAATTCAGAAGCAAAAATTACTACATTGTTGGTAAGTTCGATTCATTTCCATGAATTATCGCTCAAAAATGTTCTCCATGTGACATTTTTTATATATTACATTGTTTTAATAAAGATATGCAGTATATATGTAAACATTGCTGTTTATTACTATGCATTTTTATATTGGTGTATATGAATGAAAATGATTAAATATTCTTCCTTAAAATATACCATTATTGTTTTAAGCAAGATTTGTTTTACTGTATGTTCAACTGTTATTTGCACTTCTTGCTTTAAACATTTTGAATCTACTTGAGGCTACAATGGCTGTTTGATTGAAATAATGCTTGAAAAAATCAGGGGGCATTAATATTTATTAATTATTAATATAATTAATCACACTAAATTAACATGTTAAATCAACAGCTCTAGCATATATATATATATAAATTCAAAATAAATATTAAATGTTGTACCTGCAGCAGTTGTTGTTTTAGTTTCTGTATCTCAGAGATGTTGAGTTCACTCAGTAGATTGTCCACGAGGCTGGAGGAAGGGTGGAACAGCTCTCCTTTTTTGGGCGTGGAAACGCGGTTGTCATCGCCGTTGGTGATCTTGTCAAAAGTGTTCTCGTAGCTGTGGATGGGTTCGTCGTTATTTGGCTCGACTGACGTGTCGTCGCTAAACTTCAGTCCATCGAGGGAGATACTCAAAGGACTGTGGTACATCGAGTCCCCGATTCTCATATACTGAGACAACTCCTTTCTCAAAGCAGCCTATATTAACAAGAAAAAATATTGTGCGATTAAACGTGTGGCATTTACAGGTGCATTTGTTGACTGGTATACACTTACTGAAGTTTATGAACATGTACTATGGGTTTTCTATGCATTATTGTTGCTCAATTAACGTACGTGTCACACTGTTTTTCTTAAGTTGAGCACAGTGTTTTTAAGTTTCAAATAGTTCAATACACAAGAGTGAGTACCAAGTCACAATCAGCAAGTAAACCTGCTTGATAACATTGACCACAGCAGAGGATTTGATGTCCAACAGTGATTGAAATGTACTGTTAAAGGCAATGGATATGTACACAAAGCAAAGCTACAGAAGAATTAAAATACAGTACGTTCTTCGAGAAGGTGCCAACTGTTAACACGCCAAAGCACAACACTTTGTCTGCAAGCTCAAATGCTTCAGAGAAGTTGTGTCTCAAGCAGATGTAAAT
This sequence comes from Myxocyprinus asiaticus, assembly GCF_019703515.2. Classification (NCBI taxonomy): domain Eukaryota; kingdom Metazoa; phylum Chordata; class Actinopteri; order Cypriniformes; family Catostomidae; genus Myxocyprinus; species Myxocyprinus asiaticus. Next base: position 2,701,511 of record NC_059376.1, read on the forward strand.
GTACTCTTGCCTTCTGCTCTCTCTCAGTCTTGATGGTCTCTAGTGCTTCTCCGAGCTGTCTCTCAGCGATCTCCTTCAGGCGGATGGCGTCTTCCAACTGACTGTTCAGAAACTGAGTGTCTTCCTCCAGACGACGAATTTCATGCTTCAGACCCTCAAACTCCACCTACAACACACAAAACGCAACTAATCAATCAGTTCCGATTGCAGAACTCAATAATATCACCTGATAGTTACACATTTAATTAGGGTGACATCCGCTTCCATGGTATTTGTAGTAAAATCATAGTAACCACAAAATTAACCATGGTTACTACAGTCATGGTTACTACAATGTTACTATAGTAAAACACTACAGTCAACTATATGAATACTACAGTAATCATGGTTAATTATATTGGTTTACGCAAAAAACAAACAACAACTAAAAAACATGGTTACAACAATATAGTAAAACCATGGTTACTTTTCATAAGGGTTAAACAAATAGTGTGACATTAAATTGAATGTAAATTTATACTATATACAGTTGAAGGCAGAAGTTTTCTCACACCTTAGCCAAATACATTTAAACTCAGTTTTTCACAATTCCTGACATTTAATCATAGAAAACATTCCCTGTCTTAGGTCATTTAGGATCACTACTTTATATTAAGAATGTGAAATGTCAGAATACTAGTAGAGAGAATTATTTATTTCAGCTTTTATTTATTTCATCACATTCCAAGTGGGTCAGAAGTTTACATACACTTTGTTAGTATTTGGTAGCATTGCCTTTAAATTGTTTCACTTGGGTCAAATGTTTTGGGTAGCCTTCCACAAGCTTCTCACAATAAGTTGCTGGAATTTTGGCCCATTCCTCCAGACAGAACTGGTGTAACTGAGTCAGGTTTGTAGGCCTCCTTGCTCGTACACGCCTTTTCAGTTCTGCCCACAAATTTTCTATCTGATTAATTATTGTGATGGACACTCCAATTTCTTAACTTTGTTGTCCTTAAGCCATTTTGCCACAACTTTGGAGGTATGCTTGGGGTCATTGTCCATTTGGAAAACCCATTTGTGACCGAGCTTTAACTTCCTTGCTGATCTTGCTTCAATATATCCACATAATTTTCCTTTCTCATGATCCTATCTATTTTGTGAAGTGCACCAGTCCCTCCTGCAGCAAAGCACCCCCACAACATTATGCTGCCACCCGCATGCTTCACAGTTGGGATGGTGTTCTTCGACTTGTAAGCCTCACCCTTTTTCCTCCAAACACAACGATGGTCATTATGGCCAAACAGTTCAATATTTATTTCATCAGACCAGAGGACACTTCTCCTAAAAGTAAGATCTTTGTCCCCATGTGCACTTGCAAACTGTAGTCTGGCTTTTTCGTGGTGGTTTTTTAGCAGTGGCTTCTTCCTTTCTGAGCAGCCTTTCAGGTTATGTCGATATAGGACTCGTTTTACTGTGGATATAGATACTTGTCTACCTGTTTCCTCCAGCATCTTCACAAGGTCCTTTGCTGTTGTTCTGGGATTGATTTGCACTTTTCCGCACCAAACTACGTTCATCCATAGGAGACAGAATGTGTCTCTTTCCTGAGTGGTATGATGGCTGTGTGGTCCCATAGTGTTTAAACTTGCATACTATTATTTGTACAGATGAACGTGGTACCTTCAGGTGTTTGGAAATTGCTCCCAAGGATGAACCAGACTTGTGGAGGTCTGCAGTTTTTTTTTCTGAGGTCTTGGCTGATCTCTTTTGATTTTCCCATGATGTCAAGCAAAGAGGCACTGAGTTTGAAGGTAGGCCTTAAAATACATCCACAGGTACACCTCCAATTCAGTACACCTCCTAATAGGATATCAGTCCACTTCTCAATCACGCAATAATTTTTTTATAACCCAGTCAACTTATTATTGTAATATTTTTAATAATAATGATAATTATTATTATTATTATTATTATTATTACTAAATATTAACATTTCATTATACAAAATTATTTTAAAAGCCTCTGGCTGTTATTATGGTGGAATAGTCCAGGAAGATTTTGTGTTTGTAGGCTAGTTCCCAGTAGTTTAATTCACTTTTCATTCAAAATCTAGATCTTTTCTAACTACTTTTCAAACTACGTTAAACTTGACACAGCGACCTAAAAATGGTATGTTACATGATGCAACGCAACCAAAATGAGACGCTCCAAAAGCGTCCGTCTGATGCAGTGCACACTGTCTTTAGAAAAGCCCTTACAATAAACATTGATGAATTCAAATGTAAACGGATTGCTGTGAACTTGGAAGTGAAGACTGGCTTATGTTCAATAATATGCTAATAAACAATATATTGGATTCTAAAGCCATTTTTTGCTTTGTCTTATCAATGCTTTACTTGACTGCCAAAATAATATAATGCATTTTAATTTTTGTCAATTATAATTTTTTATAATATATATATATATATGTGTGTGTGTGTGTGTGTGTGTGTATATATATATAAAACTTATAATTATTTAAATATAACTGTTTAAAACTATTTAATCATTATATATTGAATTATCTAAGCAAATATTTATATATGCAATTAATTGCTAAAAATCTGATTAATCAGCATACCATGTAATTAATTAACAGCTCTAATTTACTTAATAAGCACACTGTTTTTTGTATGTCTTTCACAGACACACAGTATCGGATTTGACCTAAATCCGATCTGGTTAAAAATTAGGGATGCACTGATCCAATACCTGGATCGGTATCAGCTCTGCTACTAATGTTTTTAGACGGACTGGCTTTCGGTCAGAGGAGCCCGGTCCAAATCGGATACTGTGTGTTAGTCATGGTCGTTACCATCAAGCTAGAAAAATGACATAAAAGAACCATAAAAGCACCATTAAAGGGTACCTATTATGCAAAATTCACTTTTACATGGTGTTTGAACATAAATGTGAGTCGGCAGTGTGTGTACACAACCACCCTACAATGTTAAAAGTCCACCCACTCCTCTTTCTTATATTTCTATTAATCTAAAACAGTGTCTCAAAATGACTGGTTTTCGTATCTGCTCTAAAGTGATGTCACTTTAAAGCAGGCCACGCCCACAACTGGTGACGGACTCCACCCTATTATCATAGATCTTCCCCTGAGTGATTGACACACAGTCTGCCATTTTTTTCCACACTGGAGCAGCTACGGTGAGAAGAATAATGTCTCAGCTTCGTAAGCGTCATAAGTGTTCTGTTGTTGGCTGTAAAAGTGAACATAAGAGTCTTCATGTACTCCCGGCATCTGAGCCACTGAAGACGCAGTGGACAAGTTTTGTTTTTGAAGCAAATGTGCCCCAAAACACATTAATAATTGTGCAAATCATTTTACACCGGACTGCTTTGTGAATGAGGGTCAATATAAAATTGATTTTCATGCATGGATCAGTACCAACTGTTCATGTTCCATCTTTATATCCTGAAGATGTAAGTATCACACTTTATATTTTGTGAATGTTTGCAAATCGCCTTTCTGAATGTGCTTGTTAGCTGATTCCACGGCTAATGCAGCTAAAATTATCATTGTCTCTGATTGTATTCACGGAGACCAGAGCTATGTCGTTATTTTTATGCTTACTGTCTGTATAATTCATAACCGCACCTTTATTATGCACAATACAGTAAGGTGATTGTCTTTTTGAAAACGATGTACGTTTTCTGTGAACATAAGAGAGTTGTACTAAAAGTGGTTCTGATTTGTTGTTGCTGTAGTATCCGAAGTACGAGCTGTAAAGGCACAGCCCTCTTCCGGAAAGGGGGTGAGGAGCAGCAGCTCATTTGCATTTAAAGAGACACACACTGAAACAGCGTGCTTTGATTCCACCCAAAAAGAGGCATTTACAACATGGTATAATAAATGATCCGTGAGGTATTTTGAGCTGAAACTTCACAGACATATTCTGGGGACACCTGGGGACATCAAGGGGCATAATAGGTCTCCTTTAATAGACTGCACATTTATATTGAAATAATGTGTAGTTAGAGCTTTGTGTTTCTTCACATTTAAAAGAGTATTCCCAATTCCACACAGTGAGTTATTGATATTGTAAACGGTTTATGCAAAAAACAACAGTGGTATCAGATCGGGATTGATATCGGCTGATACTGGGATTTCAGATATTGGAATCAGATCGGAAAAGAAAAAGTGGTATCAGTGCATCCCTATTAAAAATGTCAGCATCGGAGCTGATACAGATCCAGGTACCAGAATGGTGCATCCCAACTTTTAGATAACTACTCCCCAACTCCAGCTGTTGAGTGATGCTCAAATAACAGCACAGAGTTGTTAAATTCATCAATGAAAAATCCAGAGACTCATTGGATGCTTTCAATTTGATGTTGAAGCAGCTGGCTGTCACCTGGCTCTGTTTCAGGACAGACACATGTTTCTGCAGGGTGATGTTCTCCTCCTCCAGTTCACTGTAGTCCTGCAGCAGTCGAGACTCACGGAACTTGAACTCTTTGATGTCATCACGCAGACGTGACCTCTGCAGCTCCACCATCTGACTGTTCTGTAAGACACAGACACAAAACACCTACTCAATGTGTGTTTAATGGACATGAGAACCAGGAAATCATGACTGACATGGTGGCAACAGTCATAGTGTCATACACAGACATAAAAAAGTAAGTTGTTTCAATATACAGGGCTGCAGACTTAATGGCAGCATTTTGGAACCGTTTATTCTGCTGGTGTGACTACAGAGTTGGCCAACTCTCTTAGATTATACGCTACCACTTTTCTGTTACGTATAAGAAACGTCAAGTGCTCCGTGAGTCTAATATACTAAGATCCCAAAAAACGGGTACTTATTTGCTTGTGCAATCCATCAAATTGTTTGTTTGTGCCATAGGCATTTTGCAGGTGATTTGCTAAAAAAGAAAAAAAATTGCGCAAATTACTACATGTGCAAATATTTTGGACACACTCTCCAAAAGGAGGCTTTTGCGTTTGGTACTTGCACCAAATGTGCGCTCACTTACCGTAGGGCTCTTGCTAAATACCACTTTATTTTGATTCAAGATGACTTTTATAAATATAAATACGTTTATTTTTGGGTAGTATCATCATAAAATCCCTGCTATTTAACAAGTGTAAGAGTAGTTGACTAGAATACACATGTATGACACTTCTCTTTTCATAACGAAGCAGAGCAAATACATAATTAACAATGAAGAAAATACAATATTATGTACACGTTAAGCCATCGCACCACTGATGTGTATTAAAAATGAAATCTGAGGCCAAGTCCACACTAACAAGCTTTTGTTTGAAAACGCATCTTTTTCTCTACGTTTTGGCCGGTGTTTTTGTCAGCGAAAACTGAGCTTTACAAAATGCTCTCCCAAGTGGATACATTTGAAAAAGCTGTCTTCAAGTTGTAATGTGGACAGCGATAATGGATATATCTGAAAACGATTATGTATTTTTTGTCATGTGATGCAGTCATGTGATCCATTCATATTTTCCGATATTCAAGCATTTTTCTTTAATCAGATATCATTTTTGTAATATCGGATCCGCCGATAACTGGCGGGATCTAGCGGAAGTTTCTGAAATTGCACACAAGTCGGCCATTGTTGCAGTGCATGTGAGAAAAAACAATGCTGGGGGTTTTCCACAGGTAAAGTAACTTGCTTTTGCAATGTATTGCTCGAATTAATAAATGTTTTCAAACGTAACAGCCATTCATGCTCTAGTGAGATGTGTTACATAAATGCTTGATGTGTAGTTTAAGCGCTAAGAAACGGAGATGAACTCACGTAAAAACAAATCCTGCAAAGTCCCAAAGACGTAACATTACTTCACATTAATCAACTCGAAGAGCCTTGGATGAGTGCATGTTGGAAATATGACGGTTTAATTTAATTCTCTGTTGGCTATGTTTATTAGTTGCTGTACAGGTTGATGCACGTTCCAAAAGGAATGACTGGCCATATGCCAGAATGGCCACCGTATGCCAGCACAGCTTTTAACAAGATCCACTTTTTTAAATCCACATTTTTTAAAATTCCCTAAATTATATGAACATTTACTATTAAACTTTATTTCGCTATGAATCATAATCTACGGAATTACAGCTCTGTGGAAATTATTTCATGACACCGTTCGAGTAAAAGTTTCACGGTAATGCAGTGACATTCATGGGGCAAAGTACTTGTGTCACAATAAACGTGTCTTACATAGCTTTGTGTCGGGAGACAACGAGAGCACTGATGAGATTTGCATGTCATTTGCTGCAAGATAGACTGCAGATGTGCTGCTCACTGTAAAAAATACAGAAAACTATAGAAACCGACAAAACATTATTAATAATTCTGATGCCTTTTGGGATGGATTCTATTCGAAGTGTATTTACGTTTTTTCACTTTCCTGAGAATGTTCAGTATACTGTACTTAACTATTTGTATTTAGCCTATTAAACAACACCTAAACCTTTAAACTGTAGTGAACATGGACAATTACATTCATGCAATGACTCACTTGTCGTTCATTTAAGTTTTCCATTTGAAATCAGACGTTGTCAATTTATTTTGCCTATTATTATTGTTGTAATTATTATATATCAAATATGGTATGTGATTATTATTGTAATATAACATTTTTTCTCTGTAAAATAAAGATGAAATAAAAATAAATTAAATCTGTTCTACATATCCAGTTACTGATATGTAAACAAACAATAATCGTTATCATATCGGTTTTAAAAAATGTATATCGGTCGATCTCTATTTTTTAGGAGTTACTAACCACGGAGATGCTGTGCATGGATTTACTTTTGGTTACCATGGTCTTCCTGGAAATACCACTATTAAACTATGGAGAAGCTATGGTAAATTTTCATAATTATTTTGGACCAATCTATCAGGTTTTTTAGCCTTATAAAAATTAGGTGGATATAAATCTAATTTTTACACATGTAACTGTTGTTAATATCAGTAAATTTACACTTGTGTCCTGACTCAAAATCAATGCTTTGCTGTCAAATGTGCATTTCATAATGACAAATATGCAATCTTATTGGTAATTGCACTTATTTGTGCAACTATTTGTTTTTTAGAAACTAATATTTTTTTCCACATATGCAACCGAATCAGTTAATGTACTTAATCAGAGGCTTAATTTTAGTACATCCCTCAATCTCTACACCTCCCTATTTATTCCCCCATCTCTACAGCTCCATATTTGCTCACTGCTCTGCTTCATGCCAAAATACATCTCATAATATCAACTGTGGTTCATTATCCTCTCTTGACACAACACAGCGAGACAACAGACGGGGTTGGAGGGTTGGGTGGAGGTAGTTTCACCCCACCAAACACAAGATTTACGCTCATCCACACCCACACCACAGCAACTAGTTATTTCTCATGGCAAGCTGAATGTGACAATGACTGAAACACTCACACCATGGACACACACATTCACACACGATAATGAATTCAGAAGTGTCCTGGGAACGTTTCAAGAGTACCTGCCAATTTAATACTGCTATTCTCCACTGCTATTCAATGTGTGTGCGCGCGTGTGTGTGTGTGTGTGAGCGAGGAGAAAGACACTATGTGTATCAGCAATATAAAGGTTTTTTTTTTTTCAGGGTGATATTCCTCTCTGCTTAACAAGCAACTCCCTTCAAACAAAGTTAATGCCAAGCTTAACCCAGTCTGGATTTAAGATCTTACTGCAGAAAAAGAGAGAATGGAACAAGCAAATGAGGAAAACAAAGAAGTGCAAGGGCAAACCCCTCAACAGAAAACACACCAAAATGTTCTGAATTTATTGAAAAGCGTTTTCAGGCATGATCATTATCAATCAACATTTTCATGACTGATCATTGCTGTCACTTCCAAGTACACCTATAACATGTACACAATAAAAGTTTCTGGAAAAACGGAGCAAAAACATTGATGACATCGTCCTGCACTCATTGGCGAATATTAGGATTTGTGTATTGAAATGTTATACAGAATGTGAATGTCCCTAACCAGACGTGATGTGATTTTTTTCACTTGATTCACATGTGTTCATCTCCAGCATCACAACGCAGCTCATGACCCAAACAAATGTACAGCTGCTCACAATGTGGCTTTGTTATCATGGTCACGTGTTTTGTACTGACCTCTCTCAGCTCCTGAGTGATGGTGGACAGGCGCTCGTTCTCTGATTGGGTGTTGGTCAGGATGTTCCGTGCCTGCCGCAGTTCTGCCTGCAGCTCCTGCATGCGCTGCTCGTAATATGCCTCCTTACACGCCGACTCCTGGATGAGCGATTCCTCGCGGCTCTCGCCATCCGCCGCCACCTTCCTGTGGTTTGAGTGAGCCTGTCCAAATGCCTGAGTGAAACAGAGAGAAGAAAGAACCGTTAGAGTGAACAGGTAGTGATCTAGAGCAGAGGTTCTCAAATTTCAGGTCGTGGACCAAAAATGTGCTCAGAAATGTTCAGGTCGCAGACAGCAGGAAAAAAAACAATGCTGAATGCACATAAAATGCAACGAACCATTTTTGTACAGAGTTAGGATCGCAAAATAATTAGGCTTCTAAGATTTTAAAAGGGAGAAGAAAATGTTTCCCACATCTTTTTTTGTTGATGTCCAAACCTAACCTAACTCATCCAATCAAACTCCACTGTCTTCTGGTCCAAACCAAAACAAATCTGGTCTGTCACTTGGTAGAGAAGCTAGTCAAATTAGACAGATGCAAACATGGACAGGTTGCGTGACATGCCCTTATCAATCCAACCAAAATTGAGTGTGTTTACATACACATTCTTACAACGATTGTGCATAATAAACCGACAATGCGTGTTCATATAATCGCAATAAACGGTGTTCCTTTATCGGTGTAAGGTCATAAACAG